>NC_133367.1:27409533-27537778 GCF_049309525.1 Garra rufa | reverse complement strand
GTGGTAATAAAAGGCCCATTTACTTTATAAATCCCCTCAAATATGACCGTCGAAACGAATGAATGAAATAACTACAGAAGGCACGGCTCGTCAGCATAACCCCGGTCCGCAATCGATCAGTCATTCGGTGGCTGCTGGGTAATTGAAGACAATGGGGCCACTGTCAGCAAGCAGCCAATTACATTAGCCCGCAGAAAAAGAAAGCGAGAAAGGAGGGAAAAAACATCCGCGTAGGAGATGCGTTCGAGTGCTGTTGCCTTGTGTTTCCTGCTCTGGGTTGATAAAGGCTTCTGACAGCACTTAATGCATTTCAGGTGTTCAAAGACGACAGCAAATAGTCACAATACATCAAGCAGTCGCTGTTGTCGTGCTAGTCTTCGGCCTTATAACCCTCTGTATTTTAGCTTCCGTTTGGCTCGACCTCAGACGGACGAGGAGAGATTAAAAACAAAGGCAGAATTCCAAACAAAAGGCCGATCTCTGGGGGGTTATGCTTGTAAAAACATTTCCATCTAAATGCAGATTTGCTATATTTCGCCATGCTTCTTACATTCATTATTTACCCATGTGGGACCGAAGCAATTTTTTATTCCTCGGCTCCGAGGCGTAATTTGGTTTTTAAGAAGGTATCTGCATTTGATTTCTGTTTATTTAACGTGGCAAATTAGATCACGCTTACACACAAAGCACTACAGATGAAACAATTTTTCACATGGCTGCTGCGACTGTTTTCTGAGAGCGGGCTAATTGACTACATATCTGTTTAAATGCGAGTGCAAAACGTGCATGCATGCTGTTGTAGGTGTTTATTGTGTGTTTGAGTCGAGGGCCTGGAGAAACACGGTCATGCTTTGCGGTCTCGCTGCTTACCCTCGAGCGTGAATTCGGGCAGCAGGAAGGTAATTCAGAGGCTTTTCCTTATCGTGAAGCAATGCTTCCCTGGAGATGGAGGATGGAGAGGAAGGATTGAGCATTGAGCTTTGAGATGATGAGATTCGGCGGAAGGACTGGAGAGGAGGAGTCGAACCCCCTCTAGAGTAAACAAATTATCATTTATAATTTAGTGATTTCAATTGTCCCGCTGCTTCCAAATCACAGGCGAACAGTGCGTTTGAAAAAGCATTTGAGAATGTAAAAAAGAAAGAAAGAAAGAAAAAAGATGTTTAAAATAATCAGCAGTTTATATAATATATATATATATATATATATATATATATATATATATATATATATATATATTTATTGTATATAAAAATATTCTATTATTATTATGTTTAGATATTCTGTGGTTTATAGTGTTTTATTAAAAATAAAACATTATACATTACCATGTATTTAATATATATATTGCATTTTTCCTATTTTATTTAAAAATGTAATATTAAAAATAATATTAAAAAATATCTTAAACATTTGGCAATTTATATATTATTATTATTATTATTATTATTATTATTATTATTATGTCATTATGTGAACTACGTTTTATTCAATAATAGTAATAATAATAATAATTAATAATATTATTAATAATGAATATCATTATTATTATGGTTATAAATACTACATTATACATTGCCAGATATTTAAGATGTATATATTTATTGCATTTTTTCCATTTTCTTTAAAAATGTAATATTAAAAATAATAATATGAATATATCTTAAACATTTGGCAATTTATACTTTAGTATGTATTATTATTATTATTATTATTATTATTATTATTATTGTTGTTGTTGTTGTTGTTACAAATATTACACTATACATTGCTGAATATTTAAAATGTAGTTATTTATTGCAAATATATATTTCATTGTATATAAAATATATTATTATTATTATTATTATTATTATTATTATTTATTATTATTATTATTATTATTATTATTAATAATAATAATAATAATAATAATATTATTATGTTTGGATATTCTGTGGTTTATAGTGTTTTATTATTAATAATGTCATTATGTGAGCTAATAATCATAATAATAATAAAAATACCTATTTTATTAATAATAATTATAAATACAATACAATTTTTCCATTTTCTTTAAAAATGTAATATTAAAAATAATAATATGAATATATCTCAAACATTTGGCAATTTATTCTTTAGTATGTATGTAGTATTATTATTATTATTATTATTATTATTATTGTTGTTGTTGTTGTTATAAATATTACACTATACATTGCTTAATATTTAAAATGTAGTTATTTATTGCAAATATATTTTATTGTATATAAAATATATTATTATTATTATTATTATTATTATTATTATCATGTTTGGATATTCTGTGGTTTATACTGTTTTATTATTAATAATGTCATTATGTGAACTAATAATCATAATAATAATAAAAATACCTATTTTATTATTATTATTAATAATAATTATGAATACAAATAAAAATGTTATTATTATTATTATTATTATGCACATTAGTCTGTGTAAAAAATGTTTATTAATGTTTAATGTGTACCACGTACTACTACTACTACTACTACTAATAATAATAATAAATGTTAATAAAACATTTTAAATTGATTAATCTAATGTAGATTTATTTATTTTATACATTATTAAATAATAATAATAATGATAATAATAATAACTTATTATTATTATTATTATTATTATTATTATTATTATTATTGATAGTAATAATAATAATAATACAAAATACAAATAAACAAATGAATATTATTTAATATTATTAATTGATATAATTTTATAAACAAAATATTGTTTATTAATGTTAAACAATAAATGTTTGGTCACCGCTCATTCTCCTCACTAAAGAGAGATTGCAATTATTTTTATTTATTTATTTATTACTTATTTATTTACTTATTTATTAATTAATTAATTCAATTAATACATTCTTTTATTATTTAATTACCTCAATACATAAATATTAATATTATATATATATATATATATATATATATATATATATATATAGATATATATATAGATATATATAGATATAGATTATTGATTCAGATGCCTCTTTATGATTCGATTCTGATTCACAAGCTTTTGATTCTTAATTTGATTCTCAATTTTTGATTTAATTTAACTGTATATTAAACATTTTCTTGTTTTTAGAGGGCCCTTTTTAAAAAAACAATAATAGGGCCCTATGAAATGTTTTTCTAGTAATTAAATAATGGCATTAAACACTAATTGTATTTGTCCTTTAATCAAATGAAAATTAAACCCTTTAAGTTTTTGGCGAACAAAGTGCCGCACAACAAATGTTTGTAGTTAAAATTAAAACATGAAAAAAAAATTGTGTTTATTTCTTTAAAAATAAAGTACTAACAATATTTATTATTACTATTAATAGTATTAGTGTTAGTATTGGCATTACATTGAGTTTTACATTCTGCTGTACAATAGTAAAAAATTCTTGTCACAATTTCTTCAAGTTAAACCTACTTTTATTTTGACAGTTTGCCATGAAGAACATTCACCTTCTGTGTATACAATATCACAACATTTTCTCAAATTAAATAGTAAAATGCCAATGAAGTGACTCTAAGAGCAGCTCTGGAGCTGAAGTTTGTATGTTCATATCGTCGTATAGTGAGAAATTCATTGCGGAAATCATTGCACCCTATTTGTAATGTCAAAATATACTTCCATGCAAATGCAAATGTAAATCAGCTGTCTTTCACCTTAGTAAATAGCAGTGGACCTTTGCTTGACCATCACTACTGATTCAGGACCCTCATCAGACCACGCTCAAATCGAATCTTTCCTCTCCGCTAACCGATTTGCCTCGTGACATGTTTGTGAAGATGTGCCTTGATTCGACGAGAAAATTGCAAGTCCATTTACCCCTTGCATCGATGTTGTCAAGCACTCGCCGGCCAGCGGTTTCACCTGTGTACAGTCCATTTCTGTGGGCACAGAGGATAAGTGCCATCATCTTCACCAAGATACTCGCTATTACTCACCGCAAATGACTCCTGCCCCTTTACAGAGGACATTATCCTTCATGCTTTAGCTAAATGTCATCAGAGATGAATTTATTCCATCATACTTACTGTAAATATGCAGCATAACAGGATATTTAGGGTGTGATGATGCTGTTTGCTTTTACATTTAGCTGGATTTAGCTTTTTGTAAAAACATGTAGGTCCCATAAATATATAACGGAAGTAAAATCAAGGTTAAAGGCTTTCAATTTGATGACGTAAAGTGCGAATATTAGTACAGTTGGGTTTTGAAAAGCAGTCTGAACAGCAGATTTTGCAAACAAGGGGGCACAAAGCAATTTATTTGTGTAACGCTGCAGGTTTTTTGTGCATATATATATATATATATATATATATATATATATATATATATATGGACAAAATCTTTAAAGCATATCTGACACTTCATATGAAACTATATTAATATGAGTTTCTTTGAAGCATTTAATAGAAAGTGTTTTGTGCTTGTTTATTTCTGGTGCTGCTCAGTCGCTCTGCAGCCTCTGACACATATTTCATGCTTTTTTTTTTTTTTTTTTATTAATAGAAATGAGTTTTTTACGGCTGTACTGTGACTTTACTGACTGAGGTTGTCCGTGCCGCTGCACACATAATGACGCTGTATCTGTATGGTGGTGAAATGTTAGACTGCAATCCATATGTTTTTGCTTTTTTATTATATTATATAGCTTATAGTACATTTAGATCCCATTTTGTGAAATGTTAGATGCATTTTTCGGATGTTTTTTTTTTTCCTGATCCAGTCCATTTAATTTTCCTGTGGTGACACTGAATCAATTTCTTGTCAGAAATATTTTCTTTTTTTCTTTTTCTGTGTATATTTTGGATGTACAGTACAGCTAGCAGCAAGATATGTATTTTTATTAATTCAATTGAATTACTTACGTTATTTATTATTTTTACATTTATTTTATTTTTATATCATATTTTATTAATTATAAATAATTGTTATATTTTTAAATAATATTTTATTTAAATATTTTATTTATTATTAACCATTATTTATTGATGCAACAAATACTTGGCCTTTTTATTTATGTATGTTCATTTATTAATTAGTTCATTCATAACTTTTCTATTTACTTATTTATTTGTTTGTCATTAATTTATATACAAATATAATAATATTATTTATTTACAAATAACTCCTCATTGCCCTTATTTATTTATTTTTAATGCAGTAAGTAACTGCTCCAGGTTTTAATACTTATATTTTTTTATATTTTTATAAATTTATTAATTTAATAATCAGCAGCAAATAACTTATCCTGGCTTTTCTCCCTTCCTTAATTTATTTAATATATGATTTTTTTTTTTTTTTTTTTTACATTTTTATTTATGTTACAAATAACTTCTCAAGACTATTAATTAATTAATTTATTTATTTATTTATTTATATGTCATAAATAACTGCTCCTGACTTTGTTAATTACATTTTTATATATTTTGCATTTTATATATTGTATTTTTATATTATTAATTAATTAATTAATTTATTTATTTATTTAATAATTTATTTTTTATGCAGGAAGTAACTGCTCCTGGATTTATTAAATACATTTTTATATATTTTACCTTTTATATACTATATTTTTACATTATTTGTTTGTTTGTTTATTTATTATTTATTTATTAATAATTAAATAACTTCTGATCCTTATCAATTTTATTTAATAATATTTAGCAACAAATAATAATATTTAGCAACAAATAACTCTAATAACTTTCCTAATTCATGTTATATATATTTGAAATATTAGTTATGTAATAAATAACTCCTCATTTATTATTTATTTATTTTTAATGCAGTAAGTAACTGCTCCTGGCTTTGTTAATTACATTTTTTATACTTTCATCAATTTATTAATTTAATAATCAGAACCAAATAACTCATCCTGGCCTTTTTCCCTCCCTTATTTTATATAATATATTCATATTTTTGAACAATATTTATTATCATTAGTAATAATTTCTCAAGACCATTTATTTATTTATTTATTCCTGGCTTTTTAATTACAACTTCTGCTGATCCTTATCAATTTTATTTAATAATTAATATTCAGCAACAAATAACTCATCCTTTTTTTCTTAATTCATATTATATATATTTGAAATGTTAGTTGTGTAATAAATTCAGTAACTCCTCATTTATTATTTATTTATTATATATTTATTTTTAATGCAGTAACTTATACTTTCATCAATTTATTAATTTAATAATCAGCAACAAGTAACTCATCCTGAACTTTTATTGTCCATATAATAAATAAATATTTTTAACAAATAATTTATTCATTTAAATATATGCCGTACGTAACTGCTCCTCACTTTATTTATTCCATTTTTAAATATTTTACATATATATTAAATTTTTACATTATGTATTTATCAATCAAATAACTCCTGCTGACACTTATGAATTGTATTAAATGATCAATATTTGTTTTTTTTTATATATATACAATTTTATTTTTTTATATATGCAGTAAGTAACTGTTCCTGACTTTAATTATCACATTTTTATATATTTTCATCAATGTATTTATTTATTTATCAAATAACTCCTGCTGACCCTTATAAATTTTAACAACATATAACTCATCCTGGCCTTATTTTTATTTTATTATATATATATAAATGATTATTTATGTAACAAATAACTCATCATGACAATTTATTTACTTAGTTATGTTAAGCATTTATTTTTCTTATTTATGTAACAAATAAAAAGTAAGATTACTCCAAAATAGTTGAACCAATTTATAAATAAAATGAAGTAAATGAAAAATCACATTACAGTCAGGACAGAGCAGTCACCATCGCCCAGCTGCCCAATCTTCCTCTTAATTATAGCGGGGAGTTGTTGGGCCTAGAGAAATGAAATTTCCCTGTTCTGGTAGCAGACTCCCTTCTTTACATTAAATCAAATCAAATAACGGCAGGGCAAGGCCAGACACGAGGTGCCGGGCGAAAGCCCACTCTAATGAAAATAAATCAATGAATTTTTGCACTCTCGCCTCAGAATAGTTGGTGGCTTCTCTTCTTCCTTCTTACCTCGTGTCATTCATTCAATCTGTCTTGCAGCAATTACATTCTCACCTCCCCATATGCAAGTGAGAAGGACGACCGGGCATCCAGCGCTTTGTGATAAACTATAATGCAACTGTACATAATAAGTATTGTATTTCACTTGGGAATGAGAATGAACTGCTAGTGAGCTGAGCTTGGCTTTTCTTCTCCATCAACCCCCCTTTTTTTCTCATGCCACCTATTGACTTTTAGTTTTTTTCATTTATTTATTTATTTTCACCTCTGAGGCAAAAGGGAATATTACCAGTGAAATAACTCCATTTGCCTGTGCGCTTACTGTTCACAGCGTTTGCTGAATTTATAAATCGCAGTATAAATAGACAGGGTATAAATAATAAATTGTTTACTATTGTATAATGTATTAATATTGATTTGAGCAAAAATCTTTCTATTTTGCTCTCGAATGCCACAAATCCTGAGATACGTTTATATTTTGCCTCACAATCGATGATTGAACTACAGTACAAACAAGGCTGTTTGTCCTTGGTCAGATTTTCTTGTCCATCACTGTACTAGTTTGGGATGAAATAGTTGTCAATATACTACCTAGTGTGCAGTAAAGATGCCTACTTTGTCTTGTATATTAGAAAGCTGTATTTGAAAGAATAAATGTTGAAAACTGCTACTAAACTACAACCGCTTCACCGTTTGTATCACTCGTTTAGACCAGATCTTCTAGAATTTGCTGCTGGCTGTGATGTCTCAATAGTGGTTAAACATGAGATAGAATTAATTTAGGATAGATCTAACGAGAAGTCTTTGGTCTCATTAATCTATTGTTTGTTTTAGAGCAAATCGTTTTGGCTGAGGGCAAAATCTCATCACATATTTTATGTAAATTTAATGCTGTATATCAGAGCGCTGCCTTTGTACTTTTGACTGAATTGCTTAGCAAATTTATGATGGCTATTATTGTTGTTGTTTATTAAATATAATTATTCAGTAAATAATATTTCTATGAATATGAAAGTATTTATTTGTGATTGTGATTTTAGTTACTTTGTTCCACCATTAGATGGCGACAAGAAACGTTTTTTTTTTATGAGTGAGTCAGCAGTAAAGACTTTTATATTGAAAAAAGAATTTGTGAACAAGGAAGTTAAACAAGAAATCATCCTTAACAGTTAAAAGGATAGTACCACAGAGATATTTTTTCTCAGCGGACATCCAAACTAATGTTTTATGTGCATATGAGATTGAGCTGAAGAATGAATGCTGTATCAGATTTAGCTAATCACACTCGCTTAGTCCATTTCTCTTTCATAATACTCTGCATAAAGTGAGTTTTTAATAGAATAATACAAAAATGTTTCAATGAAGCAACTCAGTGTTTCTTGGTGGCATTTTCAAATTAGTAACAGAGACTTGCGCTCGGGTGTTAAACTATCAACTTGAGATTTGAATCCGTGGCGGAAGAAAGTAACATTAGTTCTGCAAAAAAGAGGTTTTTAAAGACGCTCCATTGTTGTTTCTTACATATTTACACACTTGTGCCTTCAAACTGTTGTCAGAACTGAAATCAGAAGGAACATTCTGAATGAAATAATCATGTCTAGTGAAACACTATTCATCAAAATGCTCTAATTAGGGGCCAAGCACCGAAGATTTCTTACTATTCTTTTTTTTTTTCTATGTGTATGGCAGCCCATAAAACCACTTGTGGGAAAGTTCTGAAATTTGGCACACAACTAACACACAACTAACACACTCCAACTAACTAAAAATCATAAGGTTTAGTTTTTTTGCAAATTTTAATAGTTCTATTTAATTAATAGTTTGTAAAACCGACTTTTTCAAACTCCTCCTAGACAGTTTGTCTGATTTTCACCAAAATTGGCTTGGATCATCTTCAGACCATGCTGGCAAAAAGTTTTGGAATTCAAGTTGATTAGTCAAACCATTCTCGAATAACGTGTGAACGAATTCGACGAATAGCACTCAAAAATGGATATGAGGCTATATCTCCGCAACGGTTTGGCATATTGAGACCAAACTTGGTGTGTGTTATAAAAACCAGGACCTGAGGCTACCTGCACAGTTTCAGTGCAGTGCCACCTAATGGTCAGGAGATATAAAAATGGGCATTTTTTGTGAATAACTTCTGAGTGGTTTGGCTAAAAACCCATGTCAGCCATTTTGGGTGTCGTCTATTTTAAATTTTATCATAAGATGCTATATTTTACGAATGCATTGCCGTATCGTTACTAAACACGGTATGTGTCTTCGGCACTATGCCCTGAGAGTACTCAAAAAGTTTGGGGGCAAATGTAGAAGTACAGAAATTTTGATTAAATTGGCCTATTGTAATGAAAGTGATTGCAATATATTCCTTGGGTCATGCCGAGAGCATCAATACCAATTATGGCAAAATTAGCCAAACTTCTTGTCCGCCATTTTGATTAATATTTAAAACCTACTTTTTCTAATTCCTCCTATACAGCTGGTTCAATTTTCGCCAAATTTGGCTCAGATCATCTTAATACCATGCTGGCAAAAAGTTATAGATTTCGTGTCAATATAAGTAAAGGTTATTATTTAACGCATCAACGAATTTCCTGGAAAGATGCCAAAATGCATCTGAGGCTGTATCTCTGCAAAGCTTTGACATATTTACACCAAAATTTGTACAGTATGTGCCATTGTCACCTCACACTGACCACGCCACATCAGTTTATTAACAGCGTCACCTATTGGTCAAGAGTGATAAACCATTCATTAGCCATTGATTATGAATTTTTCAACAATGCTAATAATTTTTTACTGCATGAGCCGATTCTAATTAAACTAGTCTCAAAATATTCCTTGGGTCATGCCGACAACATATATACCAATTATGCAATAGTTGATCGCTATTTTTATTTATGTTAAAAACCTACTTTTTCAAACTCCTCCTAGAGCGTTGGTGCAATTTTCACCAAATTTTTAACTTAAGGATTCCGTGTTGATTTGGACATGATGCCAGACTATGTCTAAGGCTGTATCTCTGCAAAGCTTTGACATATTGACACTAAACTTTGTGTGTGCAATTGTCTCCTTACACTGACCACGCCACATTAATTTGATAGCAGTGCCACCTACTGGTCAAAAGTGATGAGCCATCTAATCATATTACTAGTAGTTTAATATGATTTTTCAGCCATTTGGACTAAAATCTTAAAATGGCCTCAATTACTCATTGCTGCAGTTGCTCAGATGCTTGCTTTAATAGTGCTTGGCCCCGTAATTGCTGCTTACAGTTATATTTAGTCTTAAATCTAATTAGTCTTGTCATTTTTTTCCTGTTCTCAGGCATGGTGAGCTGTGACACTGTGGTGAACATGCGTAAGGTGACTCACCAGAGGGTTCAGGAGCCTCTGTCAGGTACGGCCCTCCTGCCGTGTGTTTTCACCCTGCGCCCGAGTCCTTCACACGAACCTCCCCGCATCAAGTGGACCAAACTGTGGGGTCAACGCGGCCCGGATGGCCTACAGAAGCAGCAGTCGATTCTGGTGGCTAAAGACAATATAATCAAGGTGAAGAAAGCCTTCCAGGGCCGAGTCACCTTGCCGGGATACTCAGAGAACCGCTACAACGCCAGCTTGGTGCTGACAGGCCTGCGATCCAGCGACTCTGGGATGTACCGCTGTGAGGTTGTGGTCGGCATTAACGACGAACAAGACACGGTGCCCCTTCAGGTCACGGGTAATGTAGCACACTGCTGAATGCTAATACACACAGCTGTGATTATAGTAATCAGATTCACCATGAAAGTACTGCTGACTTCTTTCATCTTAAAGATGAAAATGGAAATCCTATCATTTATTCAAGTGTTCAACAGATAAAAAAGAAACTCATACAGGTGTAGAAGAATTTGAGTAAATGATAGGGTTTGCATTTTTGGGTGAACTATCACTGTAGCGTTTATGTTTCCCGAAAATTGCAATTAACTTCTCTTTCCAGTGGTTTTCGCAGAAACGCTCTGGCTGAATGATTTGATATATTATTTAATCTGAGAAACCGGTTGTAATTACAGTCCTTAGCACTGAGGATTGGTTTTCGTGCACATCTGGTGGCGTTTTCCATCAGATCAGACCACGGAGGCATGGACCAAACAGCTGCTGTGTTTTTTGCACGCGCAGATTTCTGCCAAAACCTTGATGAAGTTAGTTAGACTTCATTCACTGCCAACATGCTCCGCAGTGCTTGCTTTTGCGTGAGGCTGTGAAGCGGAAATATGCACGGCGCGAGTTTATCAAACAGTTGTGGCATCTTTACATGCAACACAACATTCAGAGCGAAAACCTTGTCTTATTTACTAGCAAACTGATTTAACCAGGTGCTAAATGTGCTGTAGTTGTGACACAGCAATTAAGTTGAGTGCAACAGTAAATTATGTTCATTGTAGGTTAACAAAATTTGGTGCAACTGTAATAAAAAAAACAGTAATAATAAAAAAAAACTAATGTAATAATAAAAACATAATTAAATAAAATATCCCAATTAAATATTTAAATCGATATAATTTTTAATTAAAAATAAAAATTTTAATAACATTATATATATATATATATATATATATATATATAATAAAATAATATTAAGAATAAAAATAATAATAAAATAATAATAATATATATATATTTAACAAAATAAATAATAATAAATAATAAATAAAATAAAAATTAATTAATTAATTAAAATAAATAAATAATAATAAAACATTAATGTTGTCAATAAAAATACAATATTTAAATGAATAATATTTTGTAATTAAAGTATAATTTTAGTATAGTAAGGAATCAAAACAGAATGTGTAAATTTAGGTACTATAATATTAAAAGAAAAGTAGTCATAATTTAAATGATGTAAAAGTTCACAAAAAAATATTTAAATGGGTAAGTGGAGAAAAAAAAAAGTATTTTATAATAACCATACAATAAAATCTATTGGACTAAAAAACAATAATAATAAAACACTAATGTAATAATAAAAAAACAATATTAGTCATAATAAAAATAAAGTAAAATAAAAATGTTTTTAAATTAAAATGTATTTTTTTATTTTTTTTATATTTATATGTGTTTAAATGTGTACATTTAAACTATAATAGTCATAATAAAAATGATGTAAAATTATATAAAGTGTAAATAAAATGAAAAATAATTTAAAAATGAATATATTTTACAAAATAAAAATTTAAAAATGCTAATTAAATTAAATATAAATAAATACAAACATGAAAATCTCATAATAAAAAAATAAAAACGAAATAAAATAACAATAAGGAATAAAAATAATATAAAAAAATATGTACATTTACATTTTTAAATGAAATCAGAAAATATAGAAAATAAAAAACTAAATATCATGTAATGATCAAAAATTGTATAAACAAGTAAGGATATATATATATATATATATATATATATATATATATATATATATATATATATATATATATATATATATATATATAGTAATGAGTGAAAACATACACTATCATAGAAAAAAATGCATTAAAATATTTCTAAAGTAGGGGAATTAAATATGAACCTAAATGTAAACATGATTTCAGTGAATGTGGCCTAGATGGCATCCAGCAGCAAAGGGGAACAAATTTATGACCATTATGATGAAGTCATAATTTCTGATTGTAAAACTTAATGAGCAATACTTCTCTGAGAGGGTGGCTCTTAAAAATGCATTACGAGATACCAGTGCATTATTAATACCATACATGCGGATGCTCATGTACTGAAACCTCCTCCTCCTCCTCTGCGCGTCTGAATGGTTAATTACTTTGAGCTCAGCAATTAAAGCATTGAAACACGCTGGCAGCCAGTATCATGAAAAATCCCCATTACTGTTACGAGCTTTCATGGAAATAGCAAAAACATTGCCAATTAAAGCATTCACCAACCTTAGATGCTTTCACACCTTATTATGTTACAGCAACGTATTGTTGAGCACAAAGTGCTGGGTAATGAAGGGAACAGAGTCAAAGCAATTTACAGAAATATTTAAGATAAAAAATAACATGCAGTTCGACCACATTGGACCACAAACTGTGGTAAAGTAAAACTTCCTCAGAAAATATCCTTTTTTATGTGTCATGAAAATATGACAGTGTTGCCAAGTCCGTGATTTTCCTGCATTGCCACATGTTGTTTTTTATGTCTGCAGGTTGAAGCAACCCCAATAACGTGATATTTAGCCAGCGCTGTATCATCTGGCTATAAACCAAGTTATTTATGTTCTTCTTTGAATTTAAGCGCTTCAGTTCACACTGGATCTCACAGCACTTGTTAAACTTGCATCACGCTGCAGTTTGATCTTTGAGCCAAGCAGATAAACTCTTCAAATGACTACAATCTTGAAAATAAAGGTGCTTTAAAAGGCGCTTCACAGCGATGCCATAGAAGAACCTTTTTTGGTTCCACAAAGAATCAATTAGTCAAAGGTTCTTTGAAGAACCATCTCTTTCTTACCTTTTTATAATCTGAAGAACCTTCTTTCACCACAAAGAACCTTTTGTGAAACAGAAAGGTTCTTCAAATGTTGAAGGTTCTTTATGGAACCATTTAGACAAAAAATGGTTCTTCTATGGCACGGTTCCTCAAATCTTACCTTGGAGGGCCAATGCGCTGCAGAGTTTAGCTCCAACCCTGATCAAACTCACCTACCTGTGATTCTCTAATGATCCTAAAGACCTTGATTAGCATGCTCAGGTGTGTTTGATTAGGGTCAGAGCTAAACTCTGCAGGAAAATGGATCTCGTGGGCCAGATTTGAGGATCCCTGTTCTATGGCATCGTGAAGCACCTTTATTTTTAAGAGTGTAGCGCTCTTTCGTTCCTCTTTCGTTGCATGAAATTTATATCATGCAATAATTATCGTTATCGATTTATTTCCCAGCCCTCTAGAGGATCCATTGGTGAGCAAGTAATGCTAAATTTCTCCAAATCTCTTCTGACAAAGACCAAAAACTTACATTTTCAGCAAATTCTCATTTTTGAGTGAACCATTCCTTAAAGGAGACCTATTATGCCCCTTTTTACAAGATGTGATATAAGTCTCAGGCGTCCCCAGAATATATTTGTAAAGTTTCAGCTCAGCTCATTTATTATATCATTTTGAAAAAGCCTATTTTGCACTATTTTGAGTGAAAGCAGAAATGCGTTGTTTTTGCGCATGTCTCTTTAAATACAAATGAGCTGCTGCTCCTCACCCCCTTTTTCTAGAATAGGGCCGTGCCTTTAAAGCTCTACCACAGATAAACATGTTCGGTTTGCACAGAAAGCAGCTGTCACACAGAATGTGAGTACTAAACTAAATTCTCTTTCATGTCGTATTGCGCTTAAACGGTCAAATACACACAAGTTTATGTTAAATACACACAGGAGTTACAAAAACAGTAGGTTATGTCTGTGAAGGTAAACAGCTGGGATAGAAATCACATGTTTGTATTAGATCTGTGTGGCATCAGCGTAATATACAGTAAATAAAGCCATAAATCCACTGCTCTCATCTCCTCTGAGACTGGGACTCATGGAAACGTGAAATCTGACGTGCTTGTTTGTTCACATGCAAGTTACTGGGTTGTCCTTTGTCAAATTTTCTGGGTTGGTAGATGCACAGAGACCCGATTATAGCACTTAAACACGGAAAAAGTCTGATTGTTATGATATGACTCCTTTAAAGAATGTAGCTACGAATTCAGACTTAGTGAAATATTACGGACGTTCAACAAAAGTAACCGGTCATAAATTTGACCTTCCCTCAGATTACGTCTTTGGAAAATGAGAAACGGAAACTCTGACCCCCTTTTTTAATAAGATGCAGCATCCCTCAGTGGACGAGAGTCCCACATATCTCATCCCCAGATGTTTGTCACAGACAGTGAATATTTTTATAAGCTCCGAGTCTGTCCTGAACTCCAATGGGAAGCGAAAAAGAGGAAGGAAGGAAATAAAAAAACGAAAGAGACGTCTTCCTCCCGTGCCCCTTTGAAGTGGGGCGTCACGCGTAGCTGCCACAAACGGGCCGTATTGCTCGGGAGACTGAAATCTTCCCCCTTAAGACGTCGTCTGAAGTGTTTCGCCAGAAATTGGCCCACCTAGCTTTGAGGATTTTCCTTTGTCCCATTCATGTTCGCGCGATCTCTCGGGATGGCAGCCGACAGCGGAGGTTACGGACGTGGAGTGTGGAGTAGAGGACGAATGGGACTCCAAAGCGATGTGATCTGGGAATAGCAGACGGACAGTTCAAAAGCAATCCCGGGAATCTCATTACTTTGTACAGCGGACTGGAAGTCCGTCCTCTAACTGGTCAAAGAACTGGTGCTGGGAATTCACTTCTTTTGTACTGTGATTTCGTCTGTTGTCTTTCTCAGAGGATTGAGGAAATGGCGGAAACAAGTGAAATTTAGGAAATAAATCATTTGAGTTGTTATACACCTATTACTGCTGTTCATTTGGGACATAGTTTATGCATGGTTCCCATCATGCACTCTCTTTTTTTCTTTTCTCAAAACAGGAGTGGTTTTTCATTACCGTGCACCTCATGACCGCTACGCGCTGTCCTTCACCGATGCCAAAAGAGTTTGTTTGGAGAACTCTGCCAATATTGCCACGCCGGCCCAGCTGCAGGCCACTTTCGATGACGGATATGACAACTGTGATGCTGGTTGGCTGTCGGACCAGACTGTGAGGTCAGAATGAGCAAATGCAAATAGTTACTTTTCGTAAACTAGATTTGGAAATGTGTATATATGTTTAGCATTTTAGATGTCTTTGATTTATGTAATTCCGTTCTAGCATTTATTTTATTTTGTCTTATTTTCAATGTGACATATATCTAGTATTTTATTTGCTATATGTATAATATTTAATATAATATTTTAATAATTTGTTTTATTTTCAGCATGACAAATGTCTAGCATTTATTTTGTTTTATTTTCAACATGACATATATCTACTATTTTATTTGCTTTATATTTATAATATTTTATTTATTTCATTTTCAACTCATCAAACATTGAGCATTTTATTTTTGTCAATCTATAAATTGTATTGAATATTCTAATATTTTATTTGAGTTAAATATGGCAAACCAATCATTTTAGAATATTTATAATATTTTATTGAATATTTTTATTTTTAACATGACAAATGTCCATTATTTTATTTTATTTTATTTTCAACATGACAAACAACTGTAATTTTATTAAGTATATTTATAGATTATTGGATGTTTATTTTATTTTATTTTATTTTAGTATAGTATATTTAGAATATTTTGTTGAATATTTTTATTTTATTTTCAACATGAAAAATATCTAGTATTTTGTTTGCTATATGTATAATACTTTATAGATTATTCCAGTATTTTATTTTATTTCATTTTTTAACATATCAAAAATCCAGCATTTTATTTTTGTCTATTTATAAAATTGTATTGAATATTATAATATTTTATTTTATGTAAATATGGCAAACCAATAATTTATAATATTTTATTGAATATTTATATTTTTATCATGACAAATGTCCATTATTGTATTTATTTATTTATAGTATATTTATACCTTATTAAATATATTTTTTATTTTATTTTATTTTAAATGTTTAGAATATTTTATTGAATATTTTTATTTCATTTTTAACGTATCAAACATTCAGCATTCTGTTGTATATATAACATTGTATTGAATATTCTAATATTTTATTTTATTTAAATAGGGCAAACCATTATTTTAGTATATTTAGAATACATTAGAATGTTTTAGAATATTTAAACATGACAAACATCAAGTATTTTATTTGCTATATGTATACAATTTTATAGAATATTCTAATATTTTATTTTATTTTCAACATCACAAATGTCTATATATATATATATATATATATATATATATATATATATATATATATATATATATATAATATTTTATATTATATTTTATAGAATATTATAATATCTAATATATACTAACCAACAATTTTATTATAAATATTTTATTATTTATTTTTAACATGACAAATGTCTGTTATTTTATTTTATTTTTATTTTTTTTATTTTATATTTTATTTTATTTGTTTATTTATTTATTTTATCAAAATGGCAAACAACCATAATTGTATTAAGTATATTGAATATTTATTTTATTTTATGTTATTTGAGTATATTTATATTATTTTATTTAGTATTTTTATTTTATTTTTAACATAACATCTGTCTATTTTATTTTATTTGTAACATGGCAAACAACCTTAATGTTATTAAGTACTTTATTTAAGTACTATATTGAATATTGAATTTTTTTATTTTAGTATATTTAGAATATTTATTTTATTTTATTTTATTTTAGTATAATTAGAATATTTTATTTAATGTTTTTATTATATTTTTTATTTATATTTCCAATATTTTTAGTATTTAATTTTTAAAATGACAAATTCCAGTAATTCTTTTATGGTTAACAGCATAAACAATAAGTGAAAAAAAAATGACAAGCTACAAAAGTTACGTGTCTGATACATAAACCCTATAAAAAGTATGTGCTGTAAAGGTTTACTAAGAGATTTTTGGCTTTACTCTCGAGTCCTTAGATTTTATAAACCAAAATTCAGAAACAAGCACGTTTGAAAGCGAAGAAATCTTTGATCATTTTTACGTAATTCTATTCCCCAGCGAATCTCCTAATCTCCCTTTTAATGTTACTCACAAAACTATCACTTTGTAGATCAGAGCGAAAATTTGAGCCGCCGCGCTGATAAATTGCTCCCCCATGCATGAAACAGAATACCTTGACTTTCTTCAGAAGGAATCCAGGACTCAAAGCAATTTAATAATCAGCTGTTCTAATTAATCGTAATATCTATTATTTATCGACCGCATTACAGCCCCGTTTCTTCAGGCTTGCCGCCTCCAATCACTTTTCCGTGGCTGAATGTCAGGCGGCTATTGATTTCACCATTCATATCTACCGCATATTGTCAGCTCGTAATTGAGCCGCGAGGCCCGGCCCTCACCGAAATAAAAGCGCGAGCGGGTTTCTCCCGCTCTAATTGGGCCATCTCCAGAGAAGCTTGGCTACACATCAGTGAAGACGCAAACGCGCAATTAGTGCAAGCGTATGGAGACATCACAGATCTCTGAACTGGGATGGAATATATGTGGGCTGCTTTAATGGTTTTATATAACCGATTTCGATATTCGAGCTGCGCGAAAAACCCTGTCTTCGGAAACCCTGGAGTGCCGTGTATAATCTCTTAATCAGACTTTAGCCGGCACCCCTGCGCCATCCAAATCGATGCGCTTTCGAGTAATTACACAGTTTATCTTACTCACTTCCTTCCCTCCTTGGAAATGACTGCTGGTTTGTTTTGGCTCCATATCCAGGTATCCCATCCAGTCGCCTCGGCCCGGCTGCTTTGGCGACAAGGAGGACTCACCTGGCGTGAGGAACTACGGCAGCCGAGACCCCGACGAGATGTTCGACGTCTACTGCTTTGCCGACAGCCTGCAAGGTAGCGCAGATCCGTTCAGTTACAGCTCAGTCATCCAAAAACTGTGTCTTTAAATGTCCTCGTGAGTCTCAGACGGCCCAGATGCATGTACCTGCTCATGTCCCAACTCCCAGAACATCTAAGTAGGTCACCATGCTTTCAGCTCAGCCCTATGGTCTATGCCTTTTTTTTAAATGCACGTCCATGTGTTTCATGCAGGAGTGAGAGTCCTGCCTCCTGCTGTGAATTAGTATTTCAGAATGTCTTCAAAGTTTAATCCCTGTCATATTGGTAATTTATTCATTTAGGGATTTTTACAGAACTTTTTTTTTATTTTAAATTGATAAAATGTTTGGTTATAAATGTTTTATTTGTTGATGTGTTTATTTACTTGTCTATACATTCGTCCATTTTTGGGAGGACAGAATAATTTAGTTTTGTCCTTGTATATTACTTAGAACAGAAATTGGATCTGTTACGGAAAAACAGCAAGACTTTATAGAAAAAGTAATCTTTGGCATTAAGGTTGACTTTGTTTTGTTTTACTTTCAACATGACAAATACCATTTAATTATTTTAATTATTGCTATATTTTATTTTTTAACATGACGAATGTCTAGTATTTTATTTTAGTTGACAGTTAACTTTTAAGGATAATAATATTGCATAGTTTAGCTGTATTTTATTTTATTTTATTTTATTTTATTTTATGCATGACAAACATCCAGTCAAGAATAAGGAAGATAAAAAAGCAAGCACCGTTTCAAGCATACAAGTGGAAAATAGCTAGCATGAAAATAATCAAACATAATCTTTCCTTAGCTTCAGGTTTTAAAAATCCCACCATAATGATTTTCTAGAATTTTTTTTAAAAATGTCTCACACATAACATGCAGAAAAAAAAATTTATTGTGTATATTATATAATTATTTGTTCCTACATTTTACTAAATTGTGCACACAACATAATTTGCTCCCTTGTTTCACTAAATTGTGCACACTAAATAATAATTCATTCCCTCATTTTACTAAAGCGTGCAGACGACATAATTTGTTCCCCTCGTTTTACTAAATTGTGCGCGCTAAATAATAATAAGTTCCCTAGTTTTGCTAAATTCTGAGCACTGAAAGATCATTCGTACTCTCGGTTTACTAGATCGTGCACACTAAATAGTAATTTGTTCCCTCGTTTTACTAAATCGTGGGCACAAAAAAAATTTGGTCTCTCATTTTACTAAAACGTGTGCACGACACAATTCGTTCCTTTGGTTAACTAAATCGTGTGCACTAAAAAAATAGTTTCCTTGTTTTACTGACTTGTGTGCAAGACAATTCGTTCCCACGATTTACTAAATCATGTGCACTAAAATATTAGTTCCCTCATTTTAGTAAATCGTGTGAAGGACATAATTCGTTCGCTCGTTTTACTAAATCGTGTGCGCTAAAAAAATTTGTTCCCTCGTTTTACTAAAATGTGTGCACGACATAATTCGTTCCTTTGTTTTACTAAATCATGTGCACTAAAAAAAGTTGTTCCCTCGTTTTACTAAATCGTGCACACTAAATAATTTGTTCCCTCATTTCACTAAAAAGTGTGCATGACATAATTCGTTCCCTCGTTTTACTAAATCGTGTGCACAAAAAAATGTGTTCCCACTTTTTACTAAATTGTGCACACTAAATAATTTGTTTCCTCGTTTTACTAAATCGTACGCACTAAATAATTTGTTCCCTCATTTGACTAAAAAGTGTGCATGACATGTTCCCTTGTTTTACTAAACATTTGCACTAGAAAAAATATTCTCTCGTTTTATTAAATCATGTGCACACATAATTCGTTCCCTCGTTTTACTAAATTGTGTGCACTAAAAAATTTGTTCCCTTGTTTTACTAAATCATGCGCACTAAATAATTTGTTCCCTCATTTTACTAAAACGTGCACACAAGTCGTTCCCTCGTTTTGCAAAATTGTGCGCACTAAATAATAATTCAATATTCAGTTTACTAAATCGTGCACACAACATAATGCGTTCCCTCGTTTTACAAAATTGTGCGCACTTAAAAATTATTTGATCATCAGTTTACTAAATCGTGCACACAACATAATTAGTTCCCTCGTCTTACAAAATTGTGCGCACTAAATAATAATTTGATCATCAGTTTATTAAATTGTGTTCACAACATAATTCATTCCCTCTTTTTACAAAATTGTGCACACTAAATAATAATTGGATATTCAGTTTACTAAATCGTGGACACAACATAATGCGTTTCCGCGTTTTACAAAATTGTGTGCACTTAAAAATTATTCGATCATCAGTTTACTAAATTGTGCACGCAACATAATTTGTTCCCTCGTTTTACAAAATTGTGCGCACACTAAATAATAATTTGATCATCAGTTTATTAAATCATGCACACAACATAATTCATTCCCTCTTTTTACAAAATTGTGCACACTAAATAATAATTCAATATTCAGTTTACTAAATCATGTGCACAACATTATTCGCTCCCTCGTTTTACTAAATCGTGCATGCGACATAATTTGTTCTCTTTATTTACTAAATTGTGAGCACTAAATAATAATTTGTTCCCTCGTTTTACTTAATCGTGTGCGCTAAATAATAATTACTTCCCTCATTTTACTAATGTAACACCCCTGTCATTCTGTCTATGTTGGTTTGTTCCATATGCCCTTATTTGGAGTTCCTGTCTCGTTAAGTGTATTCACATCACCTGTTTGTAATTTGATTAGTGTCTTTATAAGTTTGTGTCTGTTCATTCTTTCCGTGTCCGGCTTTGAAGTTACCTGCGTGTACGTGTGTTCCTGCCTTCTGCCTGTGAATTACCTGTCTTGTGGGAACTTATTAAAAGAACTTTACTTTATTTCAACTTTGTGTTGAGATCATCACTACGTGCACCGTGACAACTAAATTGTGCGCACAGCATTATTCACTTCCTCATTTTACTTAATTGTGTGGACTAAATAATAATTTGTTACCTTGTTTTACTTAATCATGCATGCCATTACTAAATCCATGAGGTAGTTGAATAAAACTGAGCGAACAAATTACTATTTTGTGCGCACAATTTACTTAAAACGAGGGAACAAGTTATGTTGTGCACACACTTTACTGTTTTTTTTTTCCTGCATGTCACGTGTGGGGCTCCATAAAAAAAATAAATGAACAAAAAGTTACAAAAAAGTACATTTCAAGTTTTCCGTATATTTAGTAATCACTTGTTATCACTTTGTTAAGGTATCTAACCAAAATTAGTTTATGAAGTTTATTTATAGTTCTGCGAAATTAGCACTTATAAAAAATGTGCACTATCATCTTTCCTCTTCCTCCAGGTGAAGTGTTCTACTCCAGTGTGCCAGAGAAGTTGAGCCTGGCTTCTGCTTCCATTCACTGCCACACTTTGGGAGCTCAGCTGGCCACAGTCGGGCAGCTTTACCTGGCCTGGCAGGGTGGCCTAGACCGCTGCGACCCCGGCTGGCTGGCAGACGGCAGTGTGCGTTACCCCATCAACCTGCCCCGGCGTAACTGCGGAGGAGATGAACCAGGAGTACGCACTGTTTACCACAACCCTAACCGCACCGGATTCCCAGACACTAGCGATCTCTTTGACGCCTACTGCTATCAAGGTTGTTTGAACTAATGGCCTTTCTCTGTTTTGGTGTAGGCATATATTCATTACAGTTTTTCTCAATTGCTAAAACACTATAACCAGTCTTTTGAACTAAAATTTCAAAACTATAACGCCATTTTTGAAAAAGCACACCCATTTCCCTAAACTATAAACACTATTCCCTGCTTTGACACATGAGTTATATTTGGTGAACTGTTACTTCAAAACTCTACACACAAATCCCTACATTTCTCAGTGCTTACACCATGAGGTCATTTAGAAAGCACAAGCATTCAATATTGTTCACTCAAGTCTGCGAAGTTTGAGCTCAATTAGCACACAATTACCCAACTGGAAACACTAGGAGTCAAAATTTAGCACACACCAATCAGAACCTTCGATGGAGATAAAAGGATAAAAGTTTTTCTCAGTCACTTTGGTGCATTTCTCAGATCAGAAATGAAATATACATTTGTCTGCAGTTTCCTACATTATCAGTTGCTATTGTCATGTTGCTCAAAATGTATTATATACTGTAGTTCTCTGTGCAATAGTCTTACCCCTCAAAACATCAAGTCATTAGCTCATCGTATAAATCATTACCTAAATGCAAAATTTTTGATCTAGTTGTCCTAAACTGTCAATCATATATTCTACACATTTCTATTAGACTTTTTGTAAATTTGCCATGAATTATTCAAGTGAATCTTGACTTTCACTAATGAAGATAATATAGATCAACCAATGATAAAGCAGTACTCTGAAATAGATCAAAGGTACATCCCATGAACCTTCCATTGGAAAGCATATAGACAGAGGACAACACAGGAGTTACAAATTCTGACAGTGGACTTTCTTATTTTTATTTTCACCTTTGTGCCCATATTTCCTTTTTTTTTTTCTGTTTCACAATGACGCTGTGTGCTTTTAGTTTATTTTTTTATTTTTTGTCAGACCACTAGTACAAGTGTAACTGTGAATCCTATCCAGTCTTTTTCAATCAATATCCCACATACAGTAATGTGTAATTTTGAAGAGGAAGAGTAGGAGGTGAAAGAGGAAGAGGAGGAGGAGAAAAAGGACGATGACGACAACAACATGGAAGAGACAGAGGAAGAGCAAGGGCAAGAAGACAAGCAGTCTCATATATTTTAGTTGATGAGTGCCAGGGTTGGATCAGGTATACAAGAGGATTTTACCCCTGCTGCCTGGCCAGGGCTAATTTAGCCTGTGATGCTGAAGAGGTTCTTTGGCCTGTCCCAGACCAAAGACAGGATGCTGGGCAGAATAATTATTTTGTTGTTTTTTGCTGTTTTGTACTGTACTCTACAGTACATTAAATTAAGGAATAAAACACTTGCAAAGGAATAGATTTGTTGTGTTCATCATGTGAAAAGTTTTTTATTTGTATGGTTTTTGTAGTATTGTTTTGAATTTATCTCATCAGTGTGTAAAACTGTGTTGTAGTGTGTTTGTTTTTGAGGATTTGTGTGTCATGTCTGAAAGCAAAGTTTGGTTTTTCAGCAAGATTGAATTGTTTTGAGCGGAGAGCTTCATTTTGACCTCAATATAGGAAGTTTGGGGAAATGAGTTAGGAGTTGTGGATTTGTGTTTAGAGTTTCGCAAATAAGAGGCATAATTTCAAGAAATGTGTTTAAGCAATTGAGAAAAACTGTAAAATGTCTTATGAGAGGTTTTGACCTCAATGATGAGCTGGAGATTTCTTTTTTTACTCTGAGAAAGTTCATAAAGAATTCTCTTGCATCCGTCTACATAATTTTGGAGCATATTTCCGAATAATTTATCAAGAGTTTCACCCTGGTGTCACGAGTATCTGAAAAATGTATGAAATGAGGATTAGGTTAAATTGGTTTTACTGACTTCTGTATGGATATCTGCTTTGTAGTTTTTTCTGTCAATACTGCCGTTAATGAGACTATCTTCCTCTTTCAGAGAAGAATTTCGAAGAGCTGGCGGCATTACTTCACAAGACCTTAGAAAACCCCACTTTTAACTCTTCTAGTGAAGAAGAGGTGCAGCTCCAAAGAAACGGAGCCTTTCCTGAACCTTCAACTTGGACTGGCCTGGTCGATCTGGAGAAAGAAGACTTCAAGTCCATCATAAACAACGAATCTTCAGAAATCTCAGAGGAGCATGTTGTAATCCATCTTGGACCTGAAGAAAGGTCTGTAGACTTGGAAGATCCCAAAGATGCTATGGAGAAGCAGGAGGACCTTCTAGGGGGTTCAGCGAAAGAGGAAACAGATGATTCAGACAGTCCAGATGTATCTCCTGACCTGTCTTCAACCACGCCATCTTCCTCTACGCAAGCTCAGACCAGCAACAGCGTCATTTCCAACTTTGTAAACACAATCATGAAGCCTTTTAGATACTGGACCAGCACTGGAGAACCTGAGATACCGGCCACAGAGCCCAGCATCTACAAAGCAACCTCAGAAATGGTCCCACCTACCAGGACGAAGCCAAGTAGAGGGAAAACAAGCAAAGGAGGTGCTGATAATGCCATCGTGGAGCCTAATATCAAGGAACAGTCATACAATCCCACCTCATCAGATCCAGAAGAAGAGCTCTTGGAGCAAGAGAAGGAAGTGGTCCTGATGGCTGCGCAGCAGGAGATAAAGAGTCCAAGCAATTCTCATATGGATCATCCATATTCACAGACCTTCACAGAAAGCTTCACTGGATCAGACAAAGGTATGATAGACCCATTTAAAAGTTAAAAGAAGTTTGAAGGATACGTTTACTTCCAGAATTAACATTTCCTGATCTTGTGATCCAAGATGTGCATGTCTTTCTTTCTTCAGTCGAAAAGAAATTAAGGTTTTTGAGGAAATTATTCAAGGATTTTTCTCCATATCGTGGACTTCAGTGGTGGCCAATGGGTTGAAGGTCCAAATTGCAGTTTTAATACGGCTTCAAAGGGCTCATGCAGATGATCAAGGGTCTTATCTAGTGAAACGATTGGTGATTTTCTAAGAAAAATAGAAATTAATATAATTTTAAACCACAAATGCTCGTCTCGATCATGTAGATCCCATTGAAGCTGCTTTGAAACTGTAGTTTGGACTTTCAACTCATTGGCCACCAGTGAAGTCTAGTATATAGAGAACAATCCTGGAATGTTTTCTTCAAAAACCTTATTTTTTTGAAGAACAAAAGACATCTTGGATCACATGGGGGTGAGTAAATTATCAGGAAATTTTCATTCTGGAAGTGAACTTCTCCTTTAATAGAAGTTTAAGCATGTACAATTACCCAACACCATGCAGCTTCTCTTCTTAATTGAAGTTTGCGAAGTAGGTGAAGCATGTGCTTAATTTAATTGAAGTAGGGCTTAATTACATTTGGTATTAATTTATACTTGGATTATATAGAACTGGGTGATTTGAAACCACCAAAGTGAGATCTTTGATCTTTCAACCAAGAGGTGAATCTGACATTTATCGGTCAATATAAGGGTGTTTCTTCAACTCTGAGGGTTCAAATGTAAATGTCACAAATAAGAACAAGAAGTAAGAGTTTTTATCTACTATAAATTAGTGAAAGAATATATTTTTGGAATTTCCTCAACTAAACCCAAGGACACATTTTGGCATTGAACGGACTGTACTTGTAACCCTCATAGTGTTGCTTTCATTCGCTGCAAATCAAATGTGGCGTCCACTTGGTGCAGAGATAAATGCCCTCGGCATGCTATGTCCTCCAACAGCTCGCTGTTGATTTTTTCATTGTTTTGAAAGAAAAACAATATGGCAGCAATTGGTTCTTTAGGCGCAGCTACGGAGAGGAAGGTTCCTGACACGATTCGTTCTCTGGAATACGAAAGTGGGAGGGTCGCTGTAGAGGTCACAACGCTGAGATGTATTCCTGCCTCCTGCTCTAGGGCTTTTAATGGATATCAATGTCTGTCATATCTGTGCCAAGTAAAGCTGCATAGTAGGAGAAAGCAGAATGGGATCCAACCTCTGAAAATTTAGAGCGTTGCGAGCCTAAGGCTGGGATTGAAGCATGTCTAACTGGTGTGGTTTTAGCACGATGGGTTTTGGCAGCAGTCCGTTCTCAAGGCATCATCAGTACAAATATCCTCCCCGCGAACCAAATTCAACAGGGAGCATTAATGTTTAATGCCGGGTGAAAATCCAGCTTTAGTCAGCATGCATTATTTACATCCGAATCTAATTAATGTGCTTTGGCCGAAACCGCAGGCACCGCTACAAACTCCAAGTCTCTCCCAATTATACGAGGCGTGATCGTCGTCAGAGCCACGGAGTGTGTGCGTAACGATACTCTAGACTCAATCTGGCTGTTTCCGTCCGTTTTTCCTCCAGCAGAGGTCATTTAGTCGAGTTCGGATTCACTGGCTATTTCACCCTTCGCTGCATGCTGCTCCGTCTCTTCTCTCGTTTCGTGTTTCATTACATAGAGGCTGTCGAGAATTCAGAAAATCCAGCCATGTTTTATATAAACTCGTCCTTGAGTTTCACAAAAAACTGTATACGGATGAAGCTGCGCTATGAAAAAATTCTCTGAAATGCATACAATGCATCCAATAGAACAACATGTTCAAGCATCTGTTTTGTTGAGTGTTAAGATACTTGAGGTTTATTTCCACTGTATTTCCACAGTGGAAATAAACCACACACTTAAACCACAAAATGCATGAATGTCATTGCATTAGACACAAAATATCAAATGAAGGGCCATTTATTCTAAAGAAAAATGTTTTATATGTGTAATAAAGCTAAACTATAGAACCCTGTTCTACCTCAAAGTAAAAATAAATAAATAAATAACTTAAAGACTAAACTTCATAGGACTTTATGTCTGAAAATGATCACTTCCTCACACTTGTGACTGTATATCTTCAAATTGGGCCTTTTATTCGCCAATCGACATTATCTTACAATGGCGACTTTTTATCCCAATTGCAATATTATATTTTCCAGTTATAATTTTATATCTTATAATCGTAACTTTTTCTTCTGAATGCGACATTATATCTCGCAATTGCGTTTTTTTTTTTTTTTACCAATTGCAACATCATCTTCTAAATGCAACGTTCTATCTTACATTTGCAACTTTTTATCCCAAAAATCAGCCATAAGGGTCAGTTTCATTTTTAAAGAGAATAGTTTTAAATTACAATAATGTATGGTTTGTTAGGATAGGACAATATTTTGCCGAGATACAACTATTTGAAAATCTGGAATCTGAGGATGCAAAAAATTCTAAATATTAAGAAAATCGTCTTTAAAGTTGTCCAAATGAAGCTCTTAGCAATGCATATTACTAATCAAAAATTGTTTTGATATATTTACGGTAGGAAATTTACTAAATATCTTGATGGAACATGATCTTTACTTAATATCCTAATGATTTTTGGCATAAAAGAAAAATTTATAATTTTGACCCAACTTCTTCTGAATGCGACTTTAGTATCTCAGAATTGCAATTTTAGGTTTTCTAACTGCAACATTGTACCTCCACTGCGACTTTATTTCTCCCACCTGTGACTTTATATCTTATAATTGTGCCTTTTTTCCCGATGCAACATTATATCTCAAAACTGTGACTTTTGTGCCAATTCCGATATTATATCTCCCAGTTCTGATTTTATATCTCATAATTGTAACTTTTTCTTTTGAATGCAACATTACATCTCACGTATGTGACTTTCCCAATTCCCAATCTTATAAATGTAACTTTATACACTATATTGCCAAAAGTATTGGGACACCCCCTTCTAATGAACATGTCTGGCTACTTTAGTAATTTCTATGAGTACAAATTCTTGCTTCTAATTTTACAGCAACAGTTTGGACAGGACCCTTTTTTTATTCTAACATGACAGTGCATCTGTGTATAAGGCAAGGTAAAAAAAAAAAAGATAATTGTGGAAGAACTTGACTGGTCTGCAGTAAGCAAAGTCCCAAGTATTGGGACACCCCCTTCTTTAGAACAGAAAAGGGCACTTCCAAAACTGTGGCAACAAAGATGGAAACATAATTCATGTATTTAATAATTGTATTTCCATCTCTGTTGCAACAGTTTTGGAAGTGTTTAAAATGACTGTACACATATGTACAAGTCATTGGTATTTTGGATTTAAAGTCAGACCAGAGGTGTTTATGCAGACCAGTCAAGTTCTTTCACACTGACTGAGTCAATCATTTCTTTTTGAACCTTGTCTTATACAAAGATGCATTGTCATGTTAGAATAGAAAGGGGTCACGTCCAAACTGTTGCTATAAAATTAAAAGCACACAATTCCCTAGAATATTATTATATGCTTAAACATTAAGATTTTTACTCATAGAAATTACTAAAGTAGTGAAACCTGTTCAATAGAATGGGCTGTCCCAATACTTTTGGCAATATAGTGTATCTCACAGTTGCAGCTTTTTTTCTCCCAATTCTGTTTTTAAAGCTCATAATTGCAACTTTTTTTTTTATCTGAAAGTGATATTTATATATCAAAATTGTTTCAAAAATATATCAAAATTCAACATTCTAACTGCAACATTGTGTCTCCAAATTGTTTTACTGTATTAGTAGTACTTTATGTCTGAAAATGATCACTTTTTTCTCCCAATTTCAACTTTATACATCCAAATTGTGACTTTATATCTCAAAATAGTTTTTTCCCCCAATGCGACTTTGTCTCACAATTGTGACTTTTATCCCAGTTGCAACATCACTATCTAAATGCAGAGTTATTTCTCATTATTGCGGCTTTTTATCCCATTTGCAATATTATATCTCCCATTTCTGATTTTATATCTTACGTATATTTGAAACTTTTTCTCTTGAATCTCAGAAGTGCAACTTTAGTTCTTCTAACTGCAACATTGCATCTCTACATTGTGACTTTATCTTATAACTAGGACTTGAAAATTGAAAATTATCACTTTATTACTGTATATCTCCAAATTATCTTCTTTTAAATTCAGTGATATATCTCACAATTGGGACTTTTTATCCTAATCCCAAACATTATATCTTACAATTCTGATTTTAGATCTCATAATTGCAACTTTTTCTTTTAAATGCAACTTTATATCTCAGAATTGAAACTTTACACTTACCAATTGCAAATGTATGCCTCCTAGTTGTGACTTTGTTTCACATTTAAACAATTGCAGCTGTATATTTCAAAATTAGGCTTTTGTATTTTCCAGTTGTCATTTTTTTCTCCTGATTGATAAATGAGACGTTGTATCTTACAATTGCAACTTAGCTCAGAATTATGACTATTCATATTTGGAACTATATATCCCAAAATGTAACTTTATATCACACGGTTGTGACTAAAAACTGATGCAGCTTGGTTTGATCTTGCTTAGAAATCAAAATACTTTTTTTATGAATAATTATCCCACTATTGTATTCAGGTAAATGGTAGAATCTATTTAATTTAATGCTTTTGTACATCTCATGAACATGTTTAATGCCATCACAGTCTTGTGACTGCAGAGAGTAATCAGTTATTCATTTCATTAATTGCTCAATTACTTGGTTATGTAAATTGCACCACATCCATGTGACACCGCAACAGCAGAGTCTTGAATAATTCATCATTTCTTTAATATTTCATTGTGTGTATGGAACATATGGTCTGTGAATTTCTAAAAAGGTTTAAATGCTAAACACTGCATGTTTCCTTTAAGGCAATTCATGTTACCTGAGCAGATATCTGAATTATCCATACACAGTAAAAAAAAAAAGCTGAACCAAATATCTTTTTTCCACACAGGATTGGTTTAGCACGGTGTGCTGCGGTATGCTGAGTCACATAATAATAATCATAATGAGTCTAGTGCTTACGGCGTTTTTACTTTATTGCACTCTGAATAGACACCTACATGCATCATGATGTAAATCAAGACCTTTTTGCTTCTTGAACATAAAGATTTGGGTCTTATTTTGTCTAGATTTACTGTTAGAACGCATTGGGAATTAATGGCACCGGACAGGAGCATGATGTACGAGTTCTTTGTGTCAGGGCAACATAAAGAAAAAGAGCCTTATTACCTGGATTGCTTTCAGAATGAACGTACATTTCATCCCGGGAGTCAAATATTACCCTCTGGGAAGAAAATAAAGGTCATTTTAGGTACGCTTGTAGCTCATTTTTCCTTGAAACAGGGGTTTGATTAAAAGATAGGTGTGTTGAGACCGATAGATTAATTGCTGGATATCTCCAGGGCATTGACGGATAAATAATGACAGTTCTATATTGAGCCGTGCGCATTAAAGTTAATTACCATAGTTCTGGGGCGGGAGTTAGCGTATTTTGCTCGCTAATTAAACATACATTTAAATGAAACGATCTCCTCCCTCGCTTCGTTAATCACAGTGTTTTGTCATCCCTGCAGGAGCGATTGAATCCATAACGGCGGATCCGACTCTTTCTTCAAGTCCTTCGGCATCAAAGAGCTTCGCTTCCATAAGGAGCAGCCAACAAATTTGGCCGTTAAAGTCTTTGAAAGTTGCCCCAAGCAATAACAGACATTTTATAACTCAAACAACCGCTCCCATGGAAGCCAAAAGAGCCAGTTTGGAGATCATGACCATTCCTGTTTCTAGGAACAACCCTGAGAACTTCTCCGGGGAAGGGAAAGACTTGAACGAGGATGGTTACCCTATTCCCAAAGGTCCTCCAAAGCCGTTATCTGCAGAAGAAGAGAAAGATGGTGAGGGAAGTGGAGGGAAGGACTTACCGTTCACCCTTGACAGCCAAATGAATGGATCCGATGACCACGGCGTCCCGTTGGAGACCACAGTCAGATGGCAGCTTATGAGTCTCCAGACGACTCAACAACCTACCAGTGCGTCAAGTTCTTCTGAACCCAATCAAGAGAAACCGACTGACACGGTTGAGGAAGCCAGAGGGGAAATCGTGTACGTCCATCGCCCCATTGAAGCACACAAGAACAATCTTTCGAATAAAGTCTACATGCCTTTTGTTAAACGTAAGCAAGATCTAGGCTTGACCGTTGAACCAGAAACGCACACTTCCAATACGCCAACCACACCAAGCCCTGTTGATCCCACCGAGGACAAGCTAGGAATTCAACCACCAACCGTAGAGACCACTCCTTCCCAACCTGGAGAAGAAACCACTACCGAAGATATTTTGTGCACTCCGGATCCAGCTGTTTCTAGCACGTGGTTGCCTGTGGTTCAAGAGGAGGTAGATACTCCTTCTATAGTGATGACGCAAGCGGGACCTACGGATCTGCCGACTAGTCCAAATCCAAAGGACACCTCCCAGCAGGCTGAGTCCAGGTCAGGAGGGTCGGAGTCATTTGTGTTGGCTCAGGGCTGGATAACAACTGAAACGCTTCCAACAGAGGAACCTTTATCCCAGACCACAGCAAGCCCAGAGAAAGACACAACTGTGCCTGGGATGGAAACCAGCCCTTCTAGAAGTTCAGGTAAGCGCTCTTCAGTGGTGTTCTGTTGATTTGAGAATTGAAAGGGCTGTTTACAACATGAAAAATACGAAATGTGGTGATGCTGTAGTTTAGGAACCAAACCAATTTCCCACCAGAGTCGTGGCTTTGAGGGCAGTTGTGGGCTTATAGTTAAAGGGTCAGACTTGTAACTCAAAGGTTGTGGGTTCAAGTCTCAATACTGGCAGGGAATGTACAATGCTCTCTTTTCCACCCTCAATACCACAAATGAGGTGAGACCCTTGAGCAAGACACTGAACCCCCAACTGCTCTACAGGTGGCGCAGCAAAAATGGCTGGCCATTGCTCCGGGTGTGTGTTCATGGTGTGTGTTTGGATGGGTGAAATGCAGAGCACAAATTCTGAGTATGGGACACCATACTTGGCCACATGTCACGACTATTATTACTATTATTGCTTATTAGCGTGCATTTTACAAGCAAATTGGCTGTTTGTTAATACTTATAAAGGACATATTAATGCCTTATTCTCCATGACCATTTTTATGGGTTAATACTATCCAGTTCCTTAACTAAACAACTACCTTAGTAACTATTAACAAAAGTCATAGTTAATAGTTAGTTAAACTAAAGTGTGACCTGAAACCACTTTGAGAAACTTGTTTGATCTTTCACTCTTGTTTATTATTTTTTCATTCTTTTATTCCTGTCTTTCATCATTTATTCTTGTTTTCTTCCCTTCTTTATCCCTTCTTTTTCTTTCTTTAATTTTCCATTCTTGTCTTTTGTTTGCTCTTTCGTTTATTTCATGCTTTATTTTTCTTCCATTTTTTTTACTTTCATTTCATTCCTTTTCTCCAGTTCTTTATTACTTTTCTTATTCAGTTAGTGCCTTAATGTTCTTTCTTTGACACTGTATTTCTTTTGGTCTTTCTTGCTTTCATTTGTTATTTTCCATCCATTTTTTCTTATATTGTTCTTTCTTCAATTTTGTCTTTGCTTCTTTCACTTTTTCTTCATTTTTTGTTTAATCTTTGTATTCTTTCTTTATTTCTTTCCTTCTTTTTTGGTTTCCTTCTTTCGTTTATTGATTTAGTTTATTTCTTTAGTTTATTTATTTTACTTTATTTATTTTTATTTTCTTTCATTCTTTACCCCTTCTCTTTATTTTTATTTTCTTCTTTATGTTTTGTTTCCTATTTCTTTTATTTTTTTCATGCTTTTGTAATTTTTCTTTTAATTTAATTTCTTTCCTATTTTCCATTTCTTTATAACTTTTCTTGTTCTTTCCTTGTTTTTTAAATTCCTTCAATTCTTTCTTTACATCATTCTTTCATTTGTTCTTTCTTTGCATTCTGTCTCTTCTTATTTTACTTTTTTCTCTTTTTTTTCCTTTGTTTATTTCTTTCCTTCTTGATTTATTTTTATTCCTTTTTTGGTTTCCTTCTTTCTTTTCATTATATTAAATTATTCCTTCAGTTTATTTATTTAATTTCTTTTAGTTTTTTCTTCTATTCTTTTTTTTTTATTTGCTCTTTTTTTCTTTTATCTTCTCATTAGTTTCCTAAATTCATTTTATTCTTTCTTGCATATTCTTTTATTCTTTTGTTAATTTTCCTTAAATTTTGTCCATTTTTTTGTTTTTCATTATTTTCTTTTTGTTTCTTTGTTTTGCAAATTCTTTTATTTTTTGATTTACTTGTATTCTTTATTTTGCCTTTCAATTGTTTTTTATTGTGTTGTTACTTTTTCGCCATTCTTTTGTTTAATCTTTTTCACTCTTTCACTTCTTTCACTATATTTTTCATAAAATAAAATAATTTATTTTGTTCTTTGTTTTCGTTCTTTCTTGCTCATTCTTTCATTCTTTAGTTATCTTTCTTTTTGTTTATTTTCTTTTCGCCCTTCTTCTGCTCTTTCATATTTACATTTTCTGTTAGTTTTTGTTTCTTTCTTCTGCACATTCTATTTTTTGCTATTTTTTCAGTCTGTTAGTTGCTTTTTTGTTCTTTTTCTTCCATTCTTTCTTTTGTTCATTCTTTATTTTCCTTCTTCAGTTCTTTTCATCTTTCTTTCACTCTATATTTTTCTCTTTTTTTCTCCTTGTGTCTTTCATTCTTTATTCTTTATTTCATTTTGTTCTTTTATGCAGGGGCAGCTCTTAAAGTAATAGCAGTCAAAAAAAAAAAAAAACTCATAACCCAGCTGCCGTGATGTCTGTTAATCAAAGAACAAAAGAAAAAAGAAGAAATCAATAACTTTTGTAGCTTCAAGGATTCATCTATATTTAATTAAGTCTTTAGTGTTTCATAACTTTATTCAATTTCTGTATATTTTCAACTTGCTGAAGACACAGGTAGCTAAATATGACATAAATATGGTTAAATATTAGGAAAAAATAACAATTTCCTAGAGACATCAGTAGTATTGGTATCAGTTGGCTTCATTCAAAAAAAGATGCCATCAAACAAATATTAAAAATATACTGTTTTTTTTCTGTTTTTACATTTTACACATAACCATTGACATTGGCAAGAATGGAAGAAAATAACAATAAATAAATAAATAAATAAATAAATAAACTGAAAAATATACTAATTGTTCAAAAAAGAACAAAACAAAAAAAGAACAAAAAAATCAAGAAGGAAATAAATAACAAAAGAAAGAAAGAAAGAAAGAAAGAAAGAAAGAAAGAAAGAAAAAAGAGAAAAATTAAGAAAAAGTTAAAAAAGGAACGACAGAATGGAAGAAAGAACAAACGACAGATTAATATAAAAAATGGAAAGAAAATAACAAAATAAAAAAGGATTGAGCTAGAAAGAACAACAATAACTGTAGAAAAATAATAAGAAAGAAAAATAAAAGAGCAAAAAAGCACAAATAAAAGGACAATAAAGATGAAATAAATAAACTCTTTTATGTTTTCTTAATCTCATTATTTTCCTCAATTTATTATTTGTTCTTTCTTGCTTATTTTTTCAATCTTTTGTCAATTTTCCTTCAATTTTGTCCCTTTTTTCACCCTTATTCTGCTCTTTTTTTTTACTTTTTCTGTTGTTGTTCATTCTGTTCTTTTTGTTTATTTCTTTTGCACATTCTTTTATTAAGTCATTTTCTTCCATTTTTTATTTTTGTTCATTCTTTATTTTCTTTCTTCAGCTTTCTTTCACTCTATTTCTTAGTTGTTTTTTTATTTTTCTGTTCTATCATTCTTCCATTTTTTCAATCATTCTTTGTTTTCTCTTTATTTTTGTTCTACTTGCTCATTCTTTCATCCTTTCATTCTTTCTTCCATCTTTTTTTTAATTTTTCCTTTTTTCATCGTTCTTCCGCTCTTTTAAATTTTTCTTTTTCTGTTCATTTGTTATTCTTTTCTTTTTGTATCTTTCTTTTGTATATCCTTTTTTTCAATCTTTATTTTGTCCATTCTGTTGTTGTTTAACTTTTTTGTTTTTTCTTCCATTCTTTCTTTTGTTCATTCTTTGTTTTTTATTTTCTTTCTTCAGTTTTTTTCCATCATTCTTTCACTCTATATTTCTTTCTTTTGTTCTTTTTTCATTCTTCCATTCCTTCATTCATTCGATATTTTGCTCTTTATTTATTTAGTTCTTTCTTCAGTTTTTTTTGTCTTTCTCGTTGTGTCGTTCATTCTTTATTTCTTTTTGTTATTTTATTTCTTTCCACTTTTCGATAATGTGTTTATTTTAGTGCTGTCAAAATTAGCGCGTTAACACAGGCAATTAATTTTTCCAGTTTAACAGCTTTAAAAATGAAACTACGAGCATGTATATCAAATCCGTGTCACATTCAGTGGCAGGTCTTAAAGTAATAGCAGCCAAAAAACCTAATAACCCAGCTGCTGTGATGTCTATTAATCACGTTTTAATGATTAATTTATATGAAATTTAGTATTTAATGTTTGATAACTATTCAATTTCTGTATATTTTCAACTTGCCGAAGGCACAGGTTGCTTAATATGACATAAATGTTAAAACTGATAGCTCTCAATTATACTGTAATGTTTAATGGCTATAGTCAATGGTTAAATATTAGGAAAAAAGAACAATTTCCTAGAGACATGAGCAGTGATACTCGCCTTTAGTTAAAAATATACTGTCTTTATGTTCTTTCTACATAAATTTGAAGATTGAATGTGAAATTATTACATATAAAAACATATTTGAAATCTTTTTTTATTGCTAGGTGGGATTAATCACGATTCATTTTTTAAAATCGATTGACAACACTAGTTTATTTCTTGTTTTCGTTCAAATTATTGAATTCTTTTGAATTGATCTTTCCCTCTCTATTTTGTTTCCCCTCATTCTTTCTCTCTTCCTCTCTATATTTCTGCCCCTTGTTCTTTCTTTCTTTGCGTGGTAAACAAAACAGAGTGCGAAGAAGTGAATTGCCGCAGCCTCCGAGTAATTAGAGGGTTAGGGCCAGTGCAATTAGAGAGTCTCGCTAAGGCAGAGATCTCAGTCTAAAACAAATCAATGTTGACAGAAGCCAGTAGATGTGTTCAGTAATTGACTCCGGTCTCGCTCTAGTCTATATGCATGTGTAAAATGGTGCCGTATACATAAGCTCAGCCTCCCTTGTTCAAATCGATTTCTTCGGCTAGGAGTTTTCAGAGGGTGCAAGACCCCAGAAACGCACTTCGGCAAACAAAGTAATGATCTTGAAAGCGGCTCTAGCAGGCCTCTGGCATAGAATAAATGTAAACAGACGGTCATCTTTGAGTATACAAAACACATAAAAGAGTGAATCACTTAACCTAGACCGTACAGCTTCTCCCAGAACGACACATTTTGCGGTGTTTCTGCAGAAAAAAAGGTTTTTCGAGGTCTGTTAAATGAATCATTTCTGCAAAGCTTTGACTGTCCAGCATATATAACGAAAACTTTGAAGAACTTTGAAATGCATGGAAAAGACAAGAAAAAACTCCTGCTAAACAACCATTTTCAACTGACAAAGATTTTTGCCAGAGGATTTCCTTCTAAAAACCCGGTTGCATTTGAGCACAAAGACCTGAGAGTCCTGTTTGTCCTCCTTTTCCTCCAGCGCAGGTGGAAGTTCATAAGCCTTTTTAATCAATGATCTGCCGGTGGAGAGGCTGCTGTTCTCTGCCTCTCCCCCGAGGCCTTTTAGGCATCAGAGAAGTGGTTTTTGAAAAATAGCCGCCGTCACGCTAGTCATAACACCAGCACCAGACCGGCTTGCCCTTAATTAGAGAAGCACGTCGCTCCGCGATAAGACGAGGAGGTGCTGTGTATCGCGCGACTTTGCTGGTCCATCACTCTCGCTGACATGGCTTGGAGCTGTTTGCACATGGAAACAGACATGTTCATCGGTCTTTGTAGGACAGACATGTGCGGTGTACTCTTTCACACACACACACACACACACACACACACACACACACACACACACACACACGCACGCACGCTATAGTCCTACACAATATGCAGTTTCTGTTTAATTTTGCTAAAATTGACATATTTAAATTTTGCTGAAATTGTTTTAATATATAATTTAATTTTTAGTGAAGCAGGATGGACATGGAAGGACACTATTTTTTATTGAGCAGGTTAATAACTATTTATTTTATGATTTTATTTTGTTATTTTATGATTTTTGATTAGATTTTTTTCTTTGGATTTTTATTTATTTTATTTTGTTTTGTTACTATATACACTCTTACAGACTCGCACTATTTTTATTGTGCAAGTGATTTTTATTTGTATTTTTTATTTTTGTTTTCTAATATGGTAATATTTAATTTCATTTTAATAAAACTGTTTTTTTTTCTGTAGATTTTTTAATTTAATTTAATTGTATTTTTTTTTTTATTAATTTAATTGTATTGTATTGTATTTATTTGTTGTTACTATATGCACTCTTACAGACCCACACTATTTTTTACTGAGTAGGGTAATAACTGATTTTATTTTATTGTTTTATGATGTCTTATTTTATAAAATTTTTCTGTGGATTATTTTATTTTATTATGTTTTGTTGCTATATACGCTCTTACAGACCCACACAATTTTATTTTATTGTTTTATGATATTTTATTTTGTTTATTTTTTCTGTGGATTATTTATTTATTTATTTTATTTTTTTTATTTTTTGTCAAGATTAGTCAATATTATTATTTTTTATTGAGCAGGTTAATAACTATTTTTTAATTATTTTATTTTATTTTATTTTATTTTATTTTATTTTATTTTATTTTATTTTATTTTATTTTATTTTATTTTATTTTATTTTATTTTTGTTTTGTTTTGTTTTGTTTTGTTTTGTTTTGTTACTATATACACTCTTACAGACCCACCCTATTTTTATTGAGCAGGTTGATAACTATTTTATTATTTTATTTTATTTATTTTATTTTATTTTATTTTATTTTATTTTATTTTATTTTATTTTATTTTATTTTATTTTATTATTTTAGGATGTTTTATTTCATTTATTTTTTCTGTGGGTCATTTTATTTTATTTTATTTGATGTTACTATATACATCCTTATAGACCCACACTGTTTTTTCAAGTTAATAACTATTTTATTTTTAATTTTATTATTATTATTATTTTTTTTTGTGAATTTTTAAATTTATTTTATTGTATTTTTTTGTTTTGTTTTGTTACTATACACACTTTTACAGACCCACACTATTTTTATGGTGCCTGTTTTTTTTTGTTTTTTTTTTATTGAGCAGGTTAATACCTAATTTTATTTATTTCATTTAATGATTTTTTTTTTCTGTGGATTTTTATGTTTAAAAAAATGTTTATATTTAAGTTTATTTTATTTACTATTTTGTTTTGTTACTTTATGCACTCTTACAGACCCACACAATTGTTTATTGAGCATTTAGTTTATAATTTTTTTTTCTGTGGATGTTTTTTTTGTGGATTTTTATTTAATTTTATTACTATATACACTCTTAGAGACCTACACTATTTTTACTGTGCAGGTGATTTTTTGATTTATTTAATTGTATCTTTTAGTTTTCTAATATGTTCATATTTCATTTCATTTTAATGAAGCATTTTTATTTTATATTATATTTTGTTTTGTTTTTATTTTTATATTTTGTCTTATAGACGCACACAGTAAGAGTGTATATATTGGGAGGTTTAATGAATTAATTTTTTTTTTTTTTTCATTTTGCTAAAATTGTAATATTTAACTTTATTTATTTTGTTGTTTATTTGTTAAAATGTTAGTGTTTAATTTTAATACAGCACGATGCACACATTATATTTTTATTCTGATATGCGTTTTTGAATGGCATATTAAATTGAATGATAGTAGGTTTATTTTACAGATTTTATTATTTACTTTCAATAATGTATTTTATTTAGTAATATAAATTATATTAAATATTTAAAATATTATACAATTAAAACATAAAAAGAATTTAAAATATGATCTCAATTGAAATAGTTTTGAGACTTGTTTATTAGGTTTGACGCATGCCGCATGATTTATTCTTTTTTAATGTGCTGCATTTGTAGCTGGTTGTTACCCTGTGCTGTTGCTTTTGAAACAGTGAGCAAGACTTACATTCTGCACACTGCCAGACTCTAAATTATAAAGCCCAATCTGGGGTTCGGACGGACAATAGAAAGCCTGTGAGTTATTATCCTCCAGCTCCTTAAGATGAATCACCCTACCTACAAGGTAATACACAATGAATATATGATCAGTGTAGTAAATTCAGCGAGAAAAATGTCCAAAAACATCATCTGTGCTAACTCACATTGGCCAGAAGAACTGGAGAAAGTCCCACCATACAATTTTTTTTCTCTCATTTAAATATTCTGTTTAAGAATACATTATTTTTCCGTGATGTATTGCACTGCGTGTATGAATCTGGCTTTAATAACTAGTGAGTTACTCACACCAGCCGTGAAAGCGAGTTCAGGGGAGATAATGATCGCATCAGAGGTGAGGAAGCTGGCATGACTGCTTCCAATGTACCTTTCAGTCTCCATGGAAGCTACGCGTGCTGCATTCAGGCTTTGATCATGTGAGCGCCAAGCGCTACTACTGTTTGTAGACAAGCTAACAGTTGTACTTGCAGCTAACCGAGCTGCCAGGCTCTCTCCAGGCAAACATCACCCCCTCCTTCAGATGGTTTATTTACTGTCTCACCACCCACACGATCCGCTGGTTGGTCTTATGTATTAGGAAACATGATGTTTGTTACAGTATGTGTGTGCACTAAAGCAACTGTAAACATCAAAATGTCAGCTCTTAGAGCGGGAGGGTTTTGATATTCTTTTTAAAATACTAATTTAAGGACAGGAAAGAAAATGTTTCTGTGATCTGTTTATACTGTTTTTGTGCATTTTGTGTCTTTATAAAACAGATACATAGACAAAGAAAAATACAGACAAATAGACTGACAGAATAGCAAGCAGAACAGCAGATTGATAAACAGAACAACAGACAGAATGATAGAATGAAAGACAGAATTACAGACAAGTAGACAGAATTAAAAACAAATAGACAGAACAACAGACCGCTAGGTAGAAAAATAGATACATATACAAGTGGATAGACAAGCAGACAGGTAAACAGATAGACAGAATGGCAGATAAATAGATGGGCAAATGTGTAGATAGAATGACAGAACAAAAGATAGATCAAAATATAGATGTACATAAATGTGGACAGACAAACAAAATTAAAAGCACATAGACAAACAGATAGACAGAAGGACAGATAGACAACTACAGATAGACAGAACAACAGACATATTTAGACAGAAAGACAGACTGACAGACAGAACATCAGACACATATTTAGACAAAAAAAAACAGACTGACAGATAGACAGAACAACAGACACATATTTAGACAGAAAGACTGACTGACAGATAAACAGAACAACAGACACATATTTAGACAAAGACTGACTGACAGATAGACAGAACAACAGACAGATAGTTAGACAGAATGACAGACAGATAGACAGAACAACAGACAGATAGACAGAACAACAGACAGATAGTTAGACAGAACAACAGACAGATAGACAGAACAATAGACAGATAGTTAGACAGAATGACAGACAGATAGACAGAACAACAGACAAATAGTTAGACAGAACGACAGACAGATAGTTAGACAGAATGACAGACAGATAGACAGAACAACAGACAAATAGTTAGACAGAACAACAGACAGATAGTTAGACAGAATGACAGACAGATAGACAGAACAACAGACAAATAGTTAGACAGAACGACAGACCGATAGACAGAACAACAGACAGATAGTTAGACAGAGCGGCAGACAGATAGACAGAACAACAGACAGATAGACAGAACAACAGACAGATAGTTAGACAAAAAGACAGACAGACTGACAGATAGACAGAACAACAGACAAATATTTAGACAGAAAGACAGACTGACAGATAGAACAACAGACACATATTTAGACAGAAAGACTAACTGACAGATAAACAGAACAACAGACACATATTTAGACAGAAAGACTGACTGACAGATAGACAGAACAACAGACAGATAGTTAGACAGAAAGACAGACTGACAGATAGACAGAACAACAGACATATTTAGACAGAAAGACAGACTGACTGACAGATAGACAGAACAACAGACATATTTAGACAGAAAGACTGACTGACAGACAGATAAACAGAACAACAGACATATTTAGACAGAAAGACAGACTGACTGACAGATAGACAGAACAACAGACAGATAGTTAGACAGAAAGACAGACTGACTGACAGATAGACAGAACAACAGACATATTTAGACAGAAAGACAGACTGACTGACAGATAGACAGAACATCAGACACATATTTAGACAAAAAGACAGACTGACAGATAGACAGAACATCAGACACATATTTAGACAGAAAGACAGACTGACAGATAGACAGAACAAAAGACATATTTAGACAGAAAGACAGACTGACTGACAGATAGACAGAACAACAGACAGATAATTAGACAGAAAGACAGACTGACTGACAGATAGATAGAACAACAGACATATTTAGACAGAAAGACAGACTGACTGACAGATAGACAGAACAACAGACACATATTTAGACAAAAAGACAGACTGACAGATAGACAGAATATCAGACACATATTTAGACAGAAAGACAGACTGACAGATAGACAGAATATCAGACACATATTTAGACAGAAAGACTGACTGACTGACAGATAGACAGAACAACAGACACATATTTAGACAAAAAGACAGACTGACAGATAGACAGAATATCAGACACATATTTAGACAGAAAGACTGACTGACTGACAGATAGACAGAACGACAGACAGATAGTTAGACAGAACGACAGACAGACAGAACAACAGACAGATAGTTAGACAGAATGACAGACAGATAGACAGAACAACAGACACATATTTAGACAGAAAGACAGATAGACAGAACAATAGAAAAATATTTAGACAGAAAGACAGATAGACAGAACATCAGACACATATTTAGACAGAAAGACAGACAGACAGACAGACAGACAGACAGACAGACAGACAGACAGACTGACTGACAGATAGACAGAATAACAGACAGATAGTTAGACAGACTGACAAATAGACAGAACATCAGACATATTTAGACAGAAAGACAGAAAGACTGACTGACAGAATAACAGACAGATAGTTAGACAGACTGACAGATATTTAGAACAACAGACATATTTAGACAGAAAGACAGAAAGGCTGACTGACAGATAGACAGAACAACAGACAGATAGTTAGACAGAAAGACAGAAAGACTGACTGACAAATAGACAGAACATCACACACATATTTAGACAGAAAGACAGAAAGACTGACTGACAGATAGACAGAACAACAGACAGATAGTTAGACAGAATGACAGACAGAACAACAAACACATATTTAGACAGACTGACTGACAGATAGACAGAACATCAGACATATTTAGACAGAAAGACTGACAGATAGACAGAACATCAGACATATATTTAGACAGAAAGACGGACAGACTGACTGACAGACAGACAGACAGACAGACAGACAGACAGACAGACAGACAGACAGACAGACAGAATAACAGACAGATAGTTAGACAGACTGACAGATATTTAGAACAACAGACATAATTTAGACAAAAAGACTGACAGACAGACAGATATTCAGACAGAACGACAGACTGACAGGTAGAGCGACAGACAAATGGTTAGGCAGAACAACAGGCAGGCTGACAGACAGAACAACAGACTGACAGATGACAATTTTTTTTCTTTGCCACTAGCTGAAAAAAAAATCATTTTATTTCAAGCATTTTTTGGTTCCTAGTTAACTGTATAAACCTAGAGATTAAACCCCTCTTTTTGGTCATAAGCTGTTTTGTAAAGTCAAACTCATCTTTCTTCCATCATCCCGTGCTCAGCATTTCTCATAAAAGCAGTACGAGTTCTGCCAGGTCGGAAATTGAACCGAAAGCCTGATGTTTCTGATATCCAAAGGCCTCATTGTCAGCGCCGTGGAGCGTGCGCCGCTGACCTGGATTGAGTCCGGAACACGGTGATGAAGTATCCTCTTCTATCTGATTATACGTGCTGCTTCAGGTTCCCTGCCGACTGGGCTGTATCTTGCCCGAGCTGAATAGACCAGACAGCTCCGACTCTCTCCACACCCCACTGAGATGCTTATTTTAGCAACATGGCATTTTATTTTCCCCTATCACTTTGAGAGAATGTGTCCCAGCATTTAATGTGCTTTATAATGTCTGTGCACACAGACAAGCATATGGACACACTGCTTCATTTTGTGAGTAGCAGGTGCTTTTTTTAATGCAGTGTTATTATTTATTTTTTACATTTCTTTTCATTTAATTACATTTTATTTGTTTATTTTTTTAAAACTGACTGATAGGATGATGTTGAATGATGAATTTTTTCTTTTGATGGCAACATTGTTTAATTTTAGTCAGTATTTTGTCACGTCACTACACTATTGACAGTAAACAATGGACCATTTTTCCTTACAAAATTTCGACAAAGGTTGTCGTTTTTGTCATTTGATGGCAATATCGTTAATATTTAGTCATTATTTCATCATTGTATATTCATTAAAGTTTTACTCTGACCAAAATGGCATTTTGTCATTTTTGTCAACATTCATTTAAAAAAACTCATTGTTATTGTCTTCGTTATCATTGACAAAATAGAAAAACTTGTTACTGACATTTTTGTCAGTAACTTCATTGATGTTAGTGTTAATTTGGTTCTAACTCCTATAAACAGTGTTAGGGGTTGTGGATTACAAGTAACGTGATTTATGTAATCAGATTAGTAACTAAAAGAAAAAATTATTACTCATCTTTTATTTACATTTAAACAAAAACTGGCATGTCCAAAATTATTCATACCCTTCTCAATAATCAATAGAAAAGCCTTTATTGGCTATTACAGCAATCAAATGCTTCCTATAATTGCTGACCAACTTTTTGCATGTCCCACTGGTATTTTTGCCCAATTATCTTTAGCAATGAGCTCCAACTCTTTAAGGTTGGAGGGTCTCCTAGCCATCACCCTGATCTTTAGCTCCCTCCACAGATTCTCAATTGGATTTAAGTCAGGACTCTGGCTGGACCACTGCAAAACGTTAATGTTTCTGTCTGCTAACCATTTCTTCACCACTTTTGCTGTGTGTTTTGGGTCGTTGTCGTGCTGAAATGTCCATTGGCCCAAGGCCAAGTTTCTCCGCAGACTGCCTGATGTTGTTGTTGAGAATTTTGATGTATTGCTGCTTTTTCATGGTGCCGTTTACTGTGATTAGGTTCCCTGGTCCACCAGCTGATAAACACCCCAAAAACATTAGGTTTGCACCACCATGTTTGACAGTGGGGATGGTGTTCTTAAGGGTTGAAGACTTCTCCTATTTTACGCCAAATGAAGGGTACATCATTGTGGCCAAACAATTAAATTTTTGTTTCATCTGACCATAAAAAAAAGACCAGAAGTCGTCTTCTTCGTCCAGATGAGCATTTGCAAAGGCCAAGAGGGCTTTTGTGTGCCTTATCTGGAGAAGTGGTGTCCTCCTCGGTCTGCGTCCGTGGAACCCAGCGGTGTGCAGTGTCCGTTGGACTGTCTGCCTTGAGATGTTGCCACCAGCAGAGCCCAGATTCATTAGGATGGCCTTGGTGGTGATCCTTCTTTTTTACCTCTCTCACTATCCTCCTGGCCAGCACATGTGTCACTTTTGGCTTCCAACCACGTCCTCTGAGATTTTTCACAGTGTGGAACGTCTTATATTTATTAATAATACTTTGCACTGTAGCCACTGGAACTTCAAAACATTTAGATATGGTCTTATAGCCCTTTCCTGACTTGTGAGCCGCCACAATGTGCAGCCGCAGGTCCTCAGTGAGCTCCTTTGTCTTAGCCATGACTGTCTACAAACCAACAGCAGAGAGCTTCTGGTTTTCACCTGTTGAGTTGATTAAAACAGCTGTTCCCAATGAATCAGGGTAATTAGGATGCTTTAGAACAGCTTGGACTATTTGGAATGGTATAGAACTTTGGATTTTCCCATAGACTGTGACAGTTTGCAAAGGGTATGAATAATTTTGGACATGCCACTTTTTGTTCAAATGTAAATAAAAGCTGAATTTTTTTTTTTTTTTCCAAAATGATGACTCTTGTACATCATCTTATTATCTTTTGGGAGAAGCCTGTGTCATTCCCGGTCAAAAAAAACCTAATGGATTACTTTTCCATTTACAAGAAAATATCGGTTACTTTTTCAAATAAATAACATTAGTTACTTTGTTTTCCCATTTATTGACTAACAGCTCTCCTGTCGCCATGTTGAGAGAAATCAGGAGGCAAGTACGTACTTCGCAAAAGTAACGTAACGCATTACTTTCCATAAAAAGTAACTAATTAACCTAATTAGTTACTTTTTTAGGGAGTAAAGCAATATTATAATGCATTACTTTTAAAAGTAACTTTCCCCAACACCACTCATAAATAACTGAACCCAGTATGTACAGAATCAGAAGAGGAGTGACTCCATATTCAGTCGAGGACCTCTTTATGCCACTTTAAGCTTGTAGATGCGTTTTGTGCATAAACAACAGCAGCTTTATTAGAAGACTCTTCAGATACAACCTCCGCGACATCAAATTATGTTCAGCAGGGCACATCAGCCGAGACAAGCAGGAGATGGAACGGGAAAATGAAAGAAGGGGGGAAGAGGCGGGAACAATAGGAACTGTTGATGTGCCTAGCAGCCTGAAGCCTACAGCATGGAGAAGCTTCAACCATTAACTGTGTGTCAGACTCTCCAGGCACTAACAATAGCACAGACGCTCTTCTCTTTCTCCCTCTCTTGCTCTCTTCCCCTTGTTTCCTCCATATTTCATATTCATAGGGAGATGAAATCGGCTCTCGTCCCTTTTGCTCCAAACTCTTGCATATCGTAGTTTTGTTTTAGCATCAAACCTATTAATAGGAATGTTTAATGTACGATTTGCAGTTATTTATGCAAATCTCAGGATGCGGGTGACACCGACAGGCTTTAATCTTTCCGCTGTAGTGCTGAGGTACGTCAAGATGGGGATATTATTGGAACGCCGGGTTGTTCAATGTCAGGATTATTTTAGGATTTTCGTTGCTAGGATGAAGTTTAGTGCCTTTCCAGCTGAAATCTGACCTGAAATTGTAGGTTTTAAGTGTTTGAGGATTGTGTGCCCGTAAGCGCTTTGAATTGTGTCTCTTTTTCATGTTTCGTGACTTCTGAGGTCTAAAAAAAGATTTTTGAAACTCTTGCAGGTAAAAAATAGAGAAATAAAAGAACATCATGCTGTTTTGACATAGCGTCTACTCTTATTTCTATGATTCATTCGTTCTCAGATGCCATAATCCCTTAGTGTAGAATTTTCCGCCATTTTCATCGAGTTGTTTTGTGCAGTGAGGTTTATTGTTGTCATGTTGGCTCAGTCATCTAAAATTTTGGCACATCAGATTTGTTTTTAACATTTCTACCTGAACTGCCAAGTGACAAACTAAAAGTAGCAACACAACTCATTTATCAGCAATTTTCATTAAAGTGACATTAGTTCAGCCACTTAAAGGGATAGTTCACACAAAAATGAAAATTTTGTTATTAATTACTCACCCTCATGTCGTTCCAAACCCATAATTTGAACATTGCACACCAAATGTTCTAGATCGCTCTACATTACTCACATGAATAAAATCATTGTGTAATGCTTTCATTCATTTTCTCAGATGTGTCAATAAGGTCTTCGCTGATTGACTTGCGTGACAGTGCGCCAATTTTTCAACTATTTCACGTTCATGGCAATTGTGCCACCCACTTCGCGTCCCTCACCGTGAATTTTCATCTATCCACTCTTTACATTGACTTTGTATGTAATCTACTCTAGTTCTTTTTCGGAACACAAATTGAGATTTTTTTTTTAATCCAAGAGCTTTCTGACCCTGCATAGACAGCAATGCAACTGACACGTTCAAGACCCAGAAAGGTAGTGAGAACATTGTTAAAATAGTCCATGTGACATCATTAGTTCACCTGTTATTTTATAAAGCTACGAAAATGCTTTTTGTGCACAAAGAAAAAAAAAAACTTTATTCAACAATTTCTAATCTCCTGTGTCAGACTTAGATGCTTGTTTACGAGAGTACCATGATGCATGCATGTGAATTTGTGCATTTTTGGGTGATTTTCAGGAAATCTTTTTAGGTTTGCGGCAATCGTGTTGCCCAACTCGCGTCATTCGCGTCGATTGTCATGAATATTGTCTGTTTGCTTCTTTACATTGACTTTGTATGTAATCTACTTGTTTGAATAATCAAATATGACCTTGATTCATCTTTGGAACACAAAGGCCCAGAAAGGTAGTAAGAACATTTCTAATATAGCACATGTGACATCATTGGTTCAACCAAAATAATGACGTTATTCAATAATTTCTAATCTTCTGTGTCAGTCTTCAATGCTCTTTCACAAGAGTACCACAACGCATGTGTGCAAATTAAAATTTTTGGGTGAACTGTCTCTTTAAGATTCAAAAGCCATCATTTACTCACCCTCATGTTGTTCCAAACCTGTAATGCTGTGCACACCTACCACTCTAGATCGCTCTAGATTACTCATGGGATGCTTTTCACGTCACTCAAGTCAATGAAATCATCGTGTAATGCTTTCCTCCATTTTCTGATAAAACTGGATGTGTCAATAAGTTCCCTTCCGGGAATTCGAGCCGCGTCATGGAACGCTATGGGGAACGCCATTGGCGGGCCCCATAGCGTTCCATGACGCGGCGTCTCGTTCCCTCAGGGAACTAGGGTTACATACATAACCTGAGACGTTCTTCGCTAATTGGCTTGTGCGACAACACGTCATGTGAATTTTCCACTTGAGTAGAATTTTTTCAGCTTGAGTGGAAGACACGATATCGCACATTTGCGGCAATCGCGTAGCCCAATTTGCATCATTTGCATCACTTGCCTTGAATTTGCATCTATTCACCTCTTTACATTGACTTTGTATATAATCTAATCACTCAAATATCTAAATACATCCTTCGTTCTTCTTCAGAACACAAATTAGGATTTATTTTATTAAATCTTAGAGCTTTCTGACCCTGCATAGACAGCAACAAAACTACCACATTCAAGGCCCAGAAAGGTAGTAAGAACATCGTTAATATAGCACAGAACATCATTGGTTTAACCAAAATAACGATTTTATTAAACAATTTCTAATCTTCCGTGTCAGTCTTTGACGTTCGTTCACAAGAGTATCACAACGCATGTGTGTAAACTGTCCCTTTAAGATTCAAAAGCCATAATTTACTAACCCTCTTGTTGTTCCAAACCTGTAATGCTGTGCACACCAACCGCTCTAGATTGCTCTAGATTACTCGTGGGATGTTTTTCGCGTCACTCCAGTGAATAAAATCATTGTGTAATGCTTTCTTCCATTTTCTGATAAAACTGGATGAGTCAATAAGTTCTTCGCTAATTGGCTTGTGCAACAATGCGTCGTTAATTTTCCGCTCAAGTTAAATTTTTTTAGCTTGAGTGGAAGACACGATGTCGTGGCAATCTCGTCGCCCAATTGGCATCATTTGCATCACTCGCTATGAATTCGCTTCTATTCACCTCTGTACATTGACTTTGTATGTACAGGTAATCTACTCACACTAATAATTAAATACGACCTTCGTTCATTTTCGGAACACAAATTAAGATATTTCTGTTTGTAAACCGAGGGCTTTCTGACCCTGCATAGACAGCAATGCAACTGACACGTTCAAGACCCAGAAAGGTAGTAAGAACATTGTTAAAATACTCAAAAACAAAATAACAACTTTATTCAACAATTTGTAATCTTCCATGTAAATCTTCGACGCACATTTACGAGAGTACCATGACACATGCGTGTGAATTTTCAATTTTTTTCACGTTCACGGCAATCACGTTGCCCAAGTCGCATCATTCGTTTAACCAAAATAACAACTTTATTAAACAATTTCTAATCTTCTGTGTCAGTCTTCGATGCTGGTTCACACGAGTACCACAATGTTTGCGTGTAACTTTTAATTTTTAGGTGAATTGTCCCATTTAAGATTCAAAAGCCATAATTTACTTTCATGTCGTTCCAAACTCGTAATGCTGTGCACACCAATCGCTCTAGATTACTCACAGGTTGTTTTTCACGTCACTAATGTGAATAAAATCACGGTGTAATGCTTTCCTCCATTTTCTGATACAACTGGACATGTCAATAAGTTTTTCGCTGATTGGCTTGTGCGACAACACGTTGTGAATTTTCAGCTCAAGTAAAAAAAAATTCAATGGAAGACACGATATGTTCACGCCAATCACGTTGCCCAATTTGCATCTATTTGCGTCTTTTAATTGACTTTGTATGTAATCTACTCGTGCAAATAATTAAATACGACCTTTGTTTATCTTCAGAACACAAATTAAAATATTTTTTGATGAAATCCAAAAGCTTTCTGACCCTGCATAGAAAGCAACGTAACAACCACGTTCAAGGCACAGAAAGGTAGGAAGGACATCATTGAAATAGTCCATGTGACATCAGTGGTTTAACCATAATTTTATAAAGCTACGGAAATTGTTTTTGTGCACAAAGAAAACAAAAATAATGACTTTATTCAACCATTTCTTCTCTTCCATGTCAGTCAAAGCGTGTTCACGAGAGTACCACTATCCCTTTAGGTTTCAAAAGCCATCATTTCATAACTCAGCCCTCCAACCGTTTGGTGAACAACTAAACTTGCTAACTAATAATGGCACAGACGTGGGCAAATGTTTGAATTTCATTTCGTAAACCCAGTTTTACTAATTCCTACAAACTGTCTCTGCTTTTCTCCAGCAAATGCCAAGTGCTATCACAATTTGTCCCAGCGTTGTGCAAGTTATGTGTTTCTTGACTTGTTTGGTCTAAAAAAAAGATTTTTGAAATCTTTGCAGATAAAAAACATAGAGAAATATGCTGTTTTGACATAGCATCTACTCTTATTTCAATGATTCATTAGTTCTCAGATGCCGTAAACCCCTTTAGTGTAGAGTTTTCTGCCATTTTCAGCGAGTTGCACATCAGATTTGTTTTTAACATTTCTGCCCGAAAAGTGTTGTAGTCTAACATGGGAAAGAACTGGTGTTATAAGAGTGCTGGAAAAAAGTGACAAACATCTAACAAAAAGTAGCAACACAACTAATTTGAATTGATAAGTGACACTAGTTCAGCCACTTAAAGAGATAGTTCACCCAAAAATGAAAATTCTGTTATTAATTACTCACCATCATATCCTTCCAAACCCACACCAAACACAGGATGTTTTTTCGTGTCACTCAAGCGAATAAAATCATTACTTAATGACTTTCGCCATTTTCTGATGCAACTGGACATTTCAATTAGTTCTATGCTGATTGGCTTGTGCGGCAACTTGCCATGTGAATTTTTCGCTTGAGTTGAAATTTTTCAGCTTGCGCGGAATTTGCATCTATTCGCATCTTTACATTGACTTTGTATGTAATCTACTCTCGCGAATAATTAAATACAAACTTTGTTCATTTTAGGAACACAAGTCTAGATATTTTTGTTGAAATCTGAGAGCTTTCTGACCCTGCATATACAGCAATGTAACTGACACATTCAAGGCCCAGAAAGGTAGTAAGGAAATCAATAAAATAGTCCATGTGATAAGAAAACGAAAATAACGACTTTATTTAACAATGTTTTCTCTTCGGTGTCAGTTTTCATTGTGCATTCTCAGGAGTACCACGATGCATGCGTGTGAATTTTCATTTTTGGGTAAACTATCCCTTTAAGATTCAAAAGCCAGTGTTTCATTGGCTCAACCCTCCAACCTTTTGTCGAAACAACTAAACTTGCTAACTAATAATGCCACAGAAGTGGGCAAATGTTTGAATTTGATTCCCTAAACCCAGTTTTGCTACCCTGGAAATCCAGAGGTCTCGCGAGAGCACAATTTGAATTGTCTCTGCAAGACACTCTGGCATCGAGCAATGATGCAGGTTACTGCAATACGTAAGCAATTGTGGGAACCAATCAAATCGGTGTATCTGATGTAGGCGGGCCAGAGGCGAGCTAAGCTGATGATGACAGCACTGCGACGTTCGAATCATATAGTAAACTTTGAAAGATCGCTGTCGCTACAGATGAACAACAAGTTGTTTGAAACTGCTTTGGCCGCTACAATGAACGAGTTAGACTTGGCTTTCCATATAAAAGAGGAACAGAAAACCGAAAACTCGAATCGTTCCTTTGCAAGAAGGACGTTTTTGCTGTTTTGTCGACTGGATACGGCAAGAGTTTAATCTATCAGTTCACGAGTTCACGCTTACATATAATTAGCCGGAGAATAGTAGTGCATGTTTGGCGTGCTGTCCGGTGAAGGGCTCCGAGCTCGGGAGTGGCCCGAACCCAGAGTACGTTACCCCCCAATAGGAGTAGCAAGAACTCGGAGTGATGAGATGGGGTGGTGGAGGTTTACTGATAAACCATCGAGTGAATTGAGGTGAGTCAGCTGTATTTAAACCTATGGCGCTGATTGACTTGTGATGTTTACGCTAAGCATCTGACGCGCTTCTCCCGAACTTTGTTAATGAAACATCATTTAGCTCTGCTGGTAACTAAGCGTGTATTGTTGTGATTGGTCGTGGCGTTATCCAATTGCGTGCAGTTAGAGTTTCAAATGCATGCTTGGTGCCGCCCCTCGAGTTAGACACTTTTCATTGCTCGATCCCAGACCCTTAATCTTAATAGATTAGGGTCTGGATTTTTCCAGGCTACAGTTTTTTCATTTTCAGATGCCATTATCCCTAAGTGTAGGATTTTTAGCCATTTTCAGCAAGTTGTTTTGTGCAGTGAGATTTATTGTTGTCGTGTTGGCTCAATAATGTCAAATGTTGACATGTCAGATTTGTTTTTAACATTACCTGAAATGTGTTGTAGTCTAACAAGGGAAAATTCTGGTGTTGCGAGTACTGCCAAGTGACAAACTAGTAGCAACCCAAATAGTTTAACTAAAGTTTTTATTAAATCAACAGCTCAGCCACTTAAAGGGATAGTTCACCCAAAAATGAAAATTCTGTCATTAATTACTCACTCTCTCACACTCTAGATCAATCTAGATTACTCACGGGATGTTTTTCATGTCACTCGCACGTATAAAATCATAACGTAATGCTTTCCTCCATTTTCTGATACAACTGGACGTGTCAATTAGTCTTTACATTGACTTTGAATATAATCTACTTGCTTGACCTTCATTCATCTTCAGAAAACAAATTAAGTATTTCTGATGAAATCCGAGAGCTTTCTAACCCTGCATAGACAGCAACGCAACTGACACGTTCAAGGCCCAAAAAGGTAGTAAGGACATTGTTAAAATAGTCCATGTGACATCAGTGGTTCATCAGCAATTTTACGAATTTACGAGAATACTTTTTTAAACAAAAATAACTTTATTCAACACTTTCTTCTCTTCTGTGTCAGTCTTCGACGCACATTGACAAGAGTAACATGATGTATGCGTGTGAACTATCCCTTTAAGATTTAAAAGCCAACAACTGAACTTGCTAACTAATTATGCCACAGAAGTGAACAAATGATTCAGTTTGATTCTCTAAACTCAGTTTTGCTCATTCCTACAAACTCTCTGCTCTTGCTGGTGCTTTTCACCAGCAAATGCTGAGTGCTATCAGAATTTGTTCCACTGCAGCTCAAGTTACGTCATCCCGCCGGTGGTAAACGGCAACTCCAGCCTTCCTCAGCTTCATTCTTCCAGCAGCATTAAATCACTGCTTGCTCTGTGCCAGTAGATTGCTGTGGTCCACAGGGATGCAGAGTTATCTGTGTTGCGGTAGAAATAGGCCTCGACTTCCCAAGGTGCACACTCAGCTTACCTCCACAGTAATTGCAACCTCACATTCAGTGAATGATGAACGCTGGTGGTTTGACCTCCAAGGCTCAGAGGCAGGTGTCACACATAAACTTCAATGCAAGAACCATGATAAACTCATTTAGAGATGTTGAAAATCTGTAATTCGCTTTATAATCCTGTGCGTTTGTGCCTTTTCTCAGATTTGCAGAGTGCTTGTTTGCATTGTGACTAATTGTAGCGTTTAATTTACTTAATGATGCACCACCCACAGTTGTTTTATTCACTGCAGTAGTTACTGTAGAGCGATGCAGTCAAACCAGGACAGCTTAAATGCAGAAAATCTGGTATAATGTTGATTTTTAAGTGTTGGTTGATTTACTTGTTTCCAAAATTCTTGCTGTATGAATATTTCAAACTTCAACTGTAGTCTTAAAAAGAAAACGATGTAGACTACTTACAAAAACATCTTAAAAATTAATAGAAACATTTGTGACGCTCCAGAAATGGAAGTCTCACCTTCCTGTTAAAAGTGCCAAATACTATTCTCAGAAAGTTGGTTTGCATTGGATTAACTGGATGCATGTTTTTAGCATTTGAGCTAAAGAAGTTTAATTGATGATAGTTTTCTTCCATTTTAGTGCTGATTTAAAGTATATTATCAAAACATACAATTGATTTCAAAAGTTTACATACACCTTGCAGAATCTGCAAAATGTTAATTATTTTACTAAAATAAGAGGGATCAAACTAAATGCATGTTATTTTGTTATTTAGTACTGACCTAAATAATATATTTCATATAAAATATGTTAACATATCGTCCACAAGAGAAAATAATAGTTGAATTTTTAAAAATGACCCTGTTCAAAAGTTTACATACACTTAATTCTTAATACCGTGTTGTTACCTGAATGATCCACAGCTGTATTTTTTTATTTATTTTTGTTTAGTGATAGTAGTTTATCAGTCATTTGTTTGTCCTGAACAGTCAAACTGCCTGTTGTTATTCAAAAAAATCATTCAGGTCCCACAAATTCTTTGTTTTTCCAGCATTTTTGTGTATTTGAACCTTTTCCGGCTCTTAATGCATTGTTTTTTCTTCTGAAGCATCAGTGAGTGTTTGAACCCTCTGTAATAGTTGCATGTGAGTCCCTCAGTTGTCCTCGGTGTGAAATAATGGATCTCAAAATCATACAGTCATTGTTGAAAAGGTTTTAAATACACAATTTAAAAAAAAAAAAAAAAATTGTGTATTTAAAACCTTTCCAACAATGACTGTATGATTTTGAGATCCATCTTTTCACACTGAGGGCAACTGAGGGACTCATACAGTATGCGACTATTACAGAAGGTTCAAACACTCACTGATGCTTCAGAAGAAAAAAACGATGCATTAAGAGCTGGAAAAGGTTCAAATATACAGGGTAATTTTTATAAATTCAACTATTGTTTTCTCTTTTGGACTATATGTAAACGTCTTTTATGTGAAATATCTTATTCAGGTCAGTACTAAATTAAAAAAAAATAACATATTTTGTATGATCCCTCTTATTTTGGTAAAATAATTAACATTTTGCAGATTTTGCAAGGTGCATGTAAACTTTTGACTTTAACTGTAATCCTGAAAAATTCTTTCTTTGAGCCTTTGAGGCTTTTAGTAGACCACAGCTAGACACTGGTAGAGACAAGAAACGCTAGATGCCATCCTGGTAGAGTGTAAACATGCCGATGCTTGTCATGACACCTCAGCCTCTGAAGTTTCTCAGCGCGGATTTCACTTGATATCTGGGGGCGTTTAGACTCCTTCTGGGGGAAAAATTACTGGTTATGACTGGTTTTGTGGTCCCGGGTCACAATTTTAATTTCATGGGTAGTTTAAAGAGACAGTTCACCTAAAAAAATAAAATTCTATCATCATATACTCATTCTTAATTTGGTCAAAACATGTTTGAGTTTCTTTATTCTGTTAACCTTAAAGAAGTAAATTTTCTTTTGGTCTCCGCTGACTTTCATAGTCTTTTTTTTTTTTTACCATACTGTGGAAGTCAATGGAGACCAACTTGGGGATGAGTTAATGATGACAGAATTTTCATTTTTGGGTAAAGTAATTGGGCTTGTAATTGTTTTCAGACACAGTTATGATTACAGCTCCATATGTTTTGCTTTCCAGACGTAAAAAGCTTAACCGTAGCTCAGCCGGCACAGAATTGGACTTAAGATTTTGGAATCCTTGGCTATGAATCCCGTGAAAAATATGACTCACAATGAAAGAGCTGAAAGATGAGTCATCATAAAACAAGCTAAAACGGCATGCTTGAAATTGCATTTTTACGTCACATTCACTTTTACTAATACTATCGGGTTTAGGTATAGTGCAGATGGTACGTAACTTTATAAAACGTCACAGAGCATTAAATAGAGTTAAAGCGCCACTCAAAAGACATTTCAAGTCAGAACTGTGGTGACACGTACAAAACCAACGCCACGGGAAACTAATACATTTAACCTACCCCTAAACCTACCCCTTACCAGAGAAAAAATGGAAAAGAGGGGCGGAGTGAGCTGTAACTCATTATCATATAAAGAGACATGCACCGAAACGGATCACTGTGAACAGAGCTGTTCTTGACGAAGTACAAAAGGGTGTTGTTTTACACAAGTGAGTATTTTAACCAAAGTATTTTGGAGACCATAAAAATTTCTACCAACTGATGTCCCTTTTAAATCGTGTGTGACTAAAGGCGAAAGGGAATCTGATCTACTTATTGAAAATAAATAATGAGAGAAATCTATAAGAATGTATAATAATAGTGCGTTTTAATGATTACAAAAGATTGTATTTACAAGTTAAACACCGGCACAATGTCAAAAGAACAAGTGTGAAAATGATCTTTTAGCGACGAGTTTCCAACACTGCCAAAAATGCTTTTCTTACTTGGAAAAATTAAGTGCGTTTTGCTCGAAACAAGCTAAATAATCTGCCAATGGGGTAAGAAAATAATCTTGTTTTCAGTTTGAAATAAGATTTTTTTTTTTTTTTGCTTGCCCAATTGGCAGATTATTTTGCTTGTTCTAAGCAAAAACTTAATTTTGACTTGTTTTTTCTGAAAACAAGAAAATAATTTTTATGCGTCTAGAAAATCCTTCTTGATTTAAGAATATTTTGGGTGAAAACAAGACAAAAACATTATAGTAAGAAAAGCATTTTTTGCTGGGAAGAACACGAACACATTGCAAGCACAATGGATTCAGTGTTTGTTTTGGTGATAAATTTGTTGAAATTAATGATTTTTTTTCCTATTTTCAATAAAGCTAGCAAAGTTACATTCATAAAATATGACACTATTGTACAATTATGAAACAAAATATGATATATTAGTTTACAGCACACTTCGTAAAGTAAAAAAAAATAAAATAAAAAAGTAAAAACATGCATTATTCTGTACTGACGAAAGTGTTCAGATTTCATCAAAAATATCTTAATTTGTGTTGTAAAGATGATCGAAGGTCTTACAGGCTTGGAACGACATGAGGGTTAGTAATTAATGACAGGATTACAATTTTTGGGTGAACTATCCCTTTAAATTTAAAGACGCAGGCATAATTTAAGCTAAAAAAAGCTATGTCTGTAAAGATTTACGTACATTGTTAAACATAATCTTGACCAACTGTTTTGGAGATTTCAGTCTCTCCTACATTGAAAATACTGTATGGAGGCATTTTCAAAATGGCTGCCAACTGACTGACTTACCATAAAAGACCAGGCCACTGTTTTTCTTGACAAACTAGTGTGTAAGTTCAGGGCACGTAAACAAAATATCACCCTGTAGCAGTGGAGACGAGGTTCAGAAGTGTTGCTGAAGTTCTTGCGACACTTTATTCCTTCAGAGAGATTTGTTTGTGCAGGCCAGCCACTATAATTTTTATCTATTGTTTTCAAGTGCGAAGATCTCAGAGGGTTGGATTGGATCTTACTGCGATGAAGTTTTCAAGTATTTCTCCCTTAACAAGGACCTCGGCGTAGCATCATAAACAGCTTGTTTATGAGAGAAGGGAGCCTGTACACTTAAGAGTCGAGGTGGTGAAGCACTGTATTAGTATTTTATTTTCCCAGAGACTGTCCCTCGTGACCGTGGCCTGTGTTTTTGAGAGATAGCGGCTGAATAAAAAGATCACATTTTAATGGTTCGGCATCTGCTTTGGAGGTCAGTCGTTCTTCTAGCTGTTTAAACTTGCCGTTTTTACAAGCAGACTTGTTTTTGTTTGTATCGTTCAAACAAGTGACTCATGAGTTAGATGCTCATTTGATTGATTCCTCCAAAAAGTTGTGCAAATGAGATGCTGTTTGGTGGAAGTTGCAATTCAGGCACTTGATGTATTAAAGCTCTTTCGTAATCAAGCGTTTATCGTGACAAATGGACTATTATCCACTTATATGTTTGTAGTGTTAATCGTCTGAGCGGTCGTTTCCATCTCAGGATGAGCTCTGGTTAGGGTCCTCTGAGACCGCAAGCAGTGCGTGGACTTTAGTGAGGAAGTCATGGAGAAATGGAAAGAGACGGAATTGGGGAAGAAGGAACTATTTTAAGCTCGCTGCGTAATTAATCATAAGCCAATGGCACGAAACAGAAAAGGCTTTTAACTGCTATTGCTTTCATCTCCAGTTCCATTGTTTTCTTTGTTGCGGTTGTTTATCCTCCGTCCTCCTCGTAAGAAGTCGCTTCATGCGTCTTGATAGATCAGATCACTACACTGAGGAAAAACTAGATTGGTGTGGAAATAATTTTCACTCAGAAATTGCTAATAAGTTTACAAGGAACATTGAGTAACATCAAATTAGACATTTTGAAGTAGTTTTATTAGTAGTAGTAGTATTTGCTTTTGATTAATTGTACGTTTATTTATTTTTACTGTTTTTATTTTCAGTATTTAAGTTGATACGAATTTTTTTTTATTACTTTATTTATAATTTTTTTCATTATCACTTTATTGACACTTTATTTTATCACTTTATTGACAGAAACAGCGATTTTAGTTATTACTGTTTTAGTATTCCTAATTTTTGCTACTTTGTGCTATATTTATTTAGATTATTATTTTTTATTACTTCTTAATTCTTTTTTGTCACTGTTTATTTATTGTTTCAATCATTTTCTTTTTATTGACAGAAATTCTTATTATTGTTTTAGAAAGTTTAATTATGATTATTATTTGCTTTTTTATTAATTATACATTTGTTTTCACTTTTGTTTTTACTGTTTTTATTTTCACTGTTTTTAAGTTAATAAGAATTTTATTTTAATTAATGTATTTATCATTTTTTATTGTCACTTTATTGACAGAGACCGTAATTATAGTTACTATTACTGTTTTTAATAATAGTTCTAATTTTATTTTATTTTAATTTTCAACAGGTTAATTAGTAGTAGTAGTAGTAGTAGTAGTAGTAGTTTTTTATTAATTATACATCTATTTTCACTTTTGTCACTTTTTACTGTTTCATTATGTTTAAGTTAATAAGAATTTAAATTTATATTTATGTATTGATCATTTTTTATTTTCACTTCATTGACAGAAACAGTAATTTTAGTTATTACTGTTTTAATAGTACTCCTAATATTGTTTTATTTTTATTTTTGCCACTTTTGTGCTATTTTTATTTTATTTAGATTTTTTTTATCCAATTCTTTTTTGTCACTGTATTTTTATTATTGTTTTCATACTTTTTTTATTAACAGAAACATTTATGTTTTACTATTTTTTTTAAATATATTATTATATTATATTATATTATATATAATTATTATTATGTAATACATTTAAATATTATTTATATTTTTATAATATAAATGTTTCAAAATCATAATCTTACTTTTTTATTTAAAATGTATTGTTTGCTGTTTTGGTTATTTCCTTATTTTGTAACCTTTTAATTATTATTTTTATTTTTTTTTTTATCATTGTCACTTTTTATTACCAGAAACAGTTATATTTGAATATTTATTTTTATATTTGTATTGTTTATTACTGCTTTTTAATAATATTCCTAATTTTATTTTTATTTCCATTTTTGCCACTTTTCTGCTCTTTTTATTTTATTTAAATTATTTTTATTGAACTAATTATTTTTTTATTTTTGTCATTGTATTTAATTATTGTCTTCAACATTTTCTTTTTTTTTTACTGTTTTATAAACAGTTTAATTATTATTATTATTATTATTATTATTATTATTATTATTATATTTTTAATTAATCATGTTTTACTATTTTATTTAAAATGTATGGTTTGCTATTTTAACTATTTCTATATTTTTTTTCTTTTATTTTAATCATTGTCATTGTCACTTATTAGTTTAATTATTTTTAAATTTATAAGAATTATATTTTAATATTGATTTTAATATTTTTATTTTTTATTAATGTTTTTTAAATAATATTCCTAATTTTATTTTATTTCCATTTTTGCCACTTTTCTACTCTTTTTATTTTATTTGAATTATTTTTTATTAAACTAATTCTTTTTTATTTTTGTTTTATAAACAGTTTAATTATTAGTATTATATTATTTTTAATTAATCATGTTTTACTATTTATTTAAAATATATTCTTTGCTATTTTAACTATTGATTTATTTTATAATTTTTTAATTATTGTTTTTTTTTTACATTTTCATTGTCACTTATTATTACCAAAAACAGTTATTATTATTATTTGATTTTTATTAATTATACATTTATTTTCACTTTTGCCACTTTTCACTGTTATTAGTTTAATTATTTTTTAATTAATAAGAATTATATTTTAATATTTATTTTAATATTTTTTTATTAATGTTTTTTAAATAATATTCCAAATTTTATTTTATTTCCAGTTTTGCCCCTTTTCTGCTTTTTTATTTTATTTAAATTATGTTTTTATTTAACTTATTTATTTATATATTTTTGTCACTTTTGGTAATTAATTATTTTCGTTTTATTGACAGAAACAGTTTTTTACGGTTTAATTGTTATTATTGTTATTAATAACAATTGTCATTATTATGTGTCATTTTAATTCATTTTTTTATACTTTATTTAAAATGTATTGTTTGTTATTGTAATTATTTCTTTATTTTGTCACTCTTTTTAATTATTGTTTTTAACATTTTTTATTAACGGAAACAGTCATTTTAATTATTAGTATTATTATTTAATTTTTTTTTTTTTTAATTTGTGTTACCTTTTTACTATTTGTATTTTTTTTATATATATATATATCACAGTTTTAACTATTTTTAAATGTAAATATTTGTATAATTTTATCACTTTTTATTGACATAAATAGTACAAGGATGAAAACGAGTGGGAATAGGAAAAGAAAACAACAGATTCGATCCGGCATATCTTGATGCGCCTTGTTCAATCATATAACTGTCTGATTGGTTGCGCACATTTCATTTACACTTGTAAAATGGATCTAGATTCTCGCAAATCTTTACCTAATTGCTTGCATACTTGTGCACTGCGAAGCTCCCAAATATTCCATGCTGTCGTAATTCCATTTGGGATGAGTAAAGCTTACATATGTGGCCTAAATAACCACATGCATTTACGCCTCACACCACCTACTAAGGTATTCCCATATTATCCACAGCTTAGGGAAGCGTTCTCCTTCGGGACTAGCGATCTGCACAGGAAATGGCCTACGTGGTGACTAATTGTTTGGAACCTGAATGTCTTTTTCTCCTGCACCGTTTCCAGCTTAGCGACGAGAGCCCTCCATCCTCTCAGAAAACGATCCGTTTGACGGGATTTGGGATGAAAAAGCTCTCGAGTGGGCGCTGAAGAGTTCATTTCATCACGATGATGACGAGCAGTCCTTGAACTCTGTCGCTCTCGTGGAGTTGTGTGCAAGAGGAGTCTCCGGTCCGGGCGGCATTCATTAAATTTGGTCAATGCGGATCTTTATGTCATCGCTCCCCGCGCGGAGAATTCACAATAGCCCAGCTGCCTCTCGCTGAGCCGAGCCGGCTTTGAGAGCTCATGAGAGAGAGCGGGGGAATGTTTATCCGCTCTTTCTGGCTATGAAGCGGCAGTCACTCATGTGTCATATACTTGTCAATCTCAGCCGTCCTGCTGGGGGTTTCGGCTGTCTGTTGTCTTTGGACTAAAAGAACGATTGACTGCAAAACCGCGTGTGCGACTTTCAAATTTTGTCCTTCATGGAGCTCTTTGTCATTCGTATGTGGATTTTATGTAGTTTTGGTTTCACTTCGCAGTGTGGATGAGGCCTTGAGCCGGATCCAAAAATGAATAATTTATATATGAAAAAGAATGGGCGGATGAATATTTAGCTTCAACTGGATTTTGATGTCTGCTGTCAACTACGCTGTTGAAAAGACCAGAGCTTGTGTTTTGGATGCTGGTTTGCTGGTGTCAATCCAACCAGGCATTTTCACACATAATATATGAATAATATAATAATGGTAACACTTTACAATAAGGTGTCATTTGTTAACAGAAGTTAACGAACATGAACGAACAATGAATAATACATTTATTACACTATTTATTCATCTTTGTTAATGTTGGTTATTGCAAAAACAGTCGTTCATTGTTTGTTCTTGTTAGTTCACAGAGACATATTTAATATACATTTATTATATTATATTATATTATATTATATTATATTATTAACATTTATAAATTAATTTAAAAAAATTAAATAATAATTTATTATTATAATTAATTATATAAAAAATATAATAAATATGTATACATAAAATTACACACACACCCATGTATATGAGTTTATATTGTATATTATTTTACAATAATATATAATACACTATACATTTCTAATATTCTTCTATTATTATTGCCAGTGAAACTATTTTGAATATCACAAAAAAATTATATATATATATATATATATATATATATATATACACACACACACACACACATTTATTATATATATATATATATGTACATTTATTATTATATTACATAATATATTATATAATAATAATTATTAACATATATTACATATGTAAAATAGTAATATTATATTATATTATTAACATTTAAAATTAATTTAAAAATTGATATTTTACTATTATAATAAATTATATAAATATAATAAATATGTATACATAAAATTATACACACACACACACACACACACACACACACACACACACACACACACACGTGTATATGAGTTTAAATTATATATTATTTTACAATATAATAATAAGTATTAACATATATTACATATGTGAAATAATATAATACACACATATTATATTATTTTACATATTTAATATATGTAATTTATCCATTATTTTTCACAGTATATATTTAAATATATGTATAATTTGTTTTTTAATAATATTTTATAACAGTATACATAATGTGATATAATGTAATAATTATATGCAAATGAAACCATTTTGAATATCACAATATAATAAAAATATTTATTTCTGTAATTTATCTATTTTTCATAATATATATATAAATAAATGTTTAATTTGTATATATATTGTATATAACATATTTTATAACAAAGTATATACTGTAGTTAACATAATAATTATATATGATATTATTGAATTTGATATTACATTATATTATATTATATTGTAACCTTAAAGTGTCACTTGTTGGACAAAAAAACATTATTATTATTATTAAATTATTATAATATTATGTGTGTGTGTGTGTGTGTGTGTGTGTGTGTGTGTGTGTGTGTGTGTGTGTGTGTGTGTGTGTGTGTGTGTGTGTGTGTGTGTGTGTGTGTTTTATGTTTGTATATTTTAATATATTTTTCTACATTTATAGAAATCACTTTGAATATCACAAAAGTAAAATGTTTTTCGTTGAGTAAAAACGATTTTTAAATTCATAATTTGTCATTTATAAATAATATTTAAAAAATTCAAATAATATTTTATAACAATGTATATTATAATTATATTCATAATGTTTATTGTTATATTATTTCATGTATTTAATGTTAATTTTTACATTTGTAATGTGTTTATATTATTTATAAACTGATATAATTGTTTGCGTTAAAACACGACAAAGAAAAATGAAAAGGAAAAATTTATTATAAGGATTGTAAATGTAATGGGGGAAAATTATCTAATACATAAATGCATACCATTTATCAATATGATCCATGCAATTTATTGTTTTTATTTATTCATTTTATTTTTAACAGCATGGCTAAGTTGGTCTACTATCTAGACCAGCACTGACAATCATAAACCAGCATCAGCCAGATTTTTTTGTCACGGTAAAATGAGCCAAAAGCTGTCTGTAAATACAAAGAAACAGAAGACAAATGCAACTGCACTACAGTAGCTACAGCGCACAACCGCAAACCCTGCCTTTAATCTGCTTTGATACTCTGTTCGTGTATCACTGCATGTGTACTTTTTGTTTTCTTAAGGGATTGTGTGCTTGAAGAAGAATCCGTTAGAGGAGAGAAATAAAACAAGCTGTCACAACAGACAAGAAACATAGTACAGTTAATTTCTACTGAAGAGCTCCCAAGGCCTGTAACAAAGTAAAACTCGATAGGATGTGGGAAGCCGAACGCACACGGCGCTTGTGTTGCGAGGCCGTGTTGCGATTTATCTCCCCTGCTGTAAATAATTGCGTGTTTGGAATTATACCGGAGGAGACGTGGTGTGTTTGATGCACTGTCAGATTGCGTTTCGTGGCTGGAAACGGATTATAAAGCAGCACTTAATCAATTTCCAGCGCTGACGTCCTTGTAAAGGTTCTCCGTCCGTAAGTTGATGTAATTATGACTTAATCTGTGAAATTTGCCATATATCACCACACCCCAAAACATTTCGCCGTACAGGTTTTTCAAGAGTCGTAGCTCACGGAAATAAAGTGTGTTTATGACCCGAGAACGGTATGGTAATGTGCCATAAAAATAGACGACAGTGTGCGCCGCTACTCTAGGCGATGATCGGATAATTTATGAAGGCCGGGGATCATGGTGAATCGCATTGTCCTTCCCTGCGGAGCATCTGTCATCATGAACGGGGGATGACATCAAACTTGTGCTAATCTCTCACCTTGTTGAAAGTCATACGCTCAGAGTTCATTTTCAGTCTGGAAAGTGAAAGATTTCTGCTCGTGTTTCTTATATGTGTGCTGCAAACATTGAGCCTTGGTGCTCATATGGGAAATTTAGGTTCGAATCTGGCTGTTAAATGTCTTTTCTTTGCATTCTCCCTCTCTACAGCGGAAGATGATCCCTGCCAGACCAACCCGTGCCTGCATGGTGGGAGCTGTCTGACCGAGGGGAAGGGATACAGTTGTCTTTGCCCTCAGGGCTATTCGGGAGAGAGCTGCGAGATCGGTAAGTGGATTAAGCAAGGTCGGGGTCGGGACAAAAGAGGTCAAGGACGTTTGAAGGAGCCCGCTGCAGCTCTAAAAGTGCACTTGAATTTATGCAGACGGCTAAAATTGGGTATAAGACCACTGCAAGCGTTTCTGCTGAGGGTTATGCCTTTGACCCTTGATGTAAAACCAATGAATACGATTATTAGCAAGGCAAAGCCTTACAATGTATGGCAGGATTTAATTTATCAGTGTCTCGATCAGATGGTATCGTTTTTTTCCCAATCGGAGGTTATAAAGAAACTGGTTTGGGAAATTGTAATGAAAATGCCAGTGCCAAGGTAAATAAATGTAATAAACTAAAAAAAGTGCACATTTTAAATTGTTATTATTGTTGTTGTTATTATATTAATGTTTTTATTAATTCACTTTTTGGAGTTTTTCTTTTCTTTTTTCTTTTAATAAGAATTGTATTATTATTTGTTTATTTTTTTTTATTTTTTTTTTTAATGTTAGTAATAAAATCAGTAATAATATGTGTTGTTAGTAAATTATTTTTGTATTATAAATATCAATATTAATATTAATAATAATAATAATAATTAGAAGTAGTTGTAGTAGTAGTATAGGAGATCAACAGATCTTCTCAATTAAACATGCAGGTGTAACATTTTTCATTACAATTAATATACAAAAAATATATATTTTAAAAATTATTATTATTATTATTAATGTTTCATAGTTTTTGTTTAAAAATGTGTCACTTTTTACAGTTTTCATTATTATTATTATTATTATTATTAGATGTTGTTTATGTTGATGTTAGTAAATAAAATAAAATAAAATGTGATTATTAGTAAATTATTTTTTAGCATTAAAGGTAACAATATTATTATTGTTGTTGTTAATTTGTTGTTGTTGTTAATGTTTTGTAATTATAATTTTATATAATATATATTATATAATTATATAATGTATAATTATATTTTATTTTAAATTTTGTCACTTTTCATTTTTACTAGGTATTATTATTAGGTATTAACTAATAATTATAAATTAAATTATTAGTAAATTATTTTTGTATTAGAAATTATTTTTATTATTATTATTATTATTATTATTATTATTATTATTATAGATCAACAAATTTTCATAATTAAACATGCAAATGTTATTTTTTTTTATTGAACTATACTAAGATATTTGTTATTATTATTATTATTATTATTATTAATATTATTATTATTATTATTATGTGTTGTTTATGTTGATGTTAGTAATTAAATAAAATGTAATTATTAGTAAATAAATTTTAATAATGATAATAATAATAATAATAATGCATTTTATTTAAAGGCACCTTTCTTGGCACTCAAGGACACCGAACATACATTTATAATAAGAAATAGCAGACGAATAAAAAATATATATAAAAACAACAGGGAGAAAAAATTGTCATCAGGTGTAATAGACAATTTTAAACAGATATGTTTTGAGTTGTGATTTGAAATGGGGAAATTAATCAATATTTCTGAGTTGGGGTGGTAGTGAATTCCAGAGATGGTGGTAAGACGAGCAGTGGGGACAGACAGATGTATAAAGGAAGAGGATCGTAGAGAGTGGGAGGGAGTGGGAACATGAAGGAGTTCAGACAAATATGGGGGGCGAGGTTGTGAATGGCCTTGAAAGTAAACAGGAGAACTTTAAATTGGATGCGGAATTGAACTGGGAGCCAATGAAGCTCTTGAAGGACAGGAGTGATGTGGTGAATGGAGGGGGTTCGAGTTATGATGCGGGCAGCTGAATTCTGGACTAGAAATTTCATTAGAAATAACAATTTGTTCATATTGTTATTGTTTTGTTGTTATTGTTGTTATTATTAATGTTTTAATTTTATATAATTATTATTGTAATTATATTTTTATTTTAAATTGTGTCACTTTTTTATTTTTAATTTGTTTAGGTATTGTTATTATTAAGTGTTGTTTATGTTGATGTTAGTTATTAAATTAAAGTATTAGTAAATTATTTTGTATTAGAAATTATTATTATTATAAGATCAACACATTTTCATAATTAAACGTGCAATTTTTTATTAAACTATACTAAAAATAGCATATTTTTTAAAAAGTGTTATTTTTATTTTAAAATTTGTAGCCTTTTTACAGTTTTTATTTTCATTTTTATTTTAATAGGATTATTATTATGATGATTATTATAGAATATCAGCAAAACTCCACAATAAACGTGCAAATATATTGCCTTTTTTTATTTTTAAAACAATTAAATATATATATATATATATATATATATATATATATATATATATATATATATATATATATATATATATATAGAATGAATTAGGTTGAAAAGCTGTCAGCTGTTAAATTTAAGTACACAATTAGATAATACCAAGGTCAATATCATTACCAGACAATACCATTAGGTCAACCAATTACCAAGCAATGTTTAATTTTGTTCAGTCAGTGGTGTAAAAAGGTCACATTAGCAATTAAAGAAAAACACTTAAGCAACATGGTCAGGTCAAAGTGTCTGAATAACTTTTGGTTCCAAATGTTTGATCAACTGCCCACTGTATGAAGAATTTTTGGGTATAATACGTCACAGTTTAGTTTATTTTGCTATCCTCACTTACTTTATGATGAATTATAGTGTCCTGCACACACTAGTAAAAGATATAAAAATTTGTATCTGGGGTCTGAGTAATTTTTGATTTGTCTGTATAATAAAAAAGTGGCACAGGTACATCATTTTGGCTCTAGGGTGTTCAGCTGACTGCAAAATTTGGGAACCCCTTGTGAAGTCAATATGAGTAGCTCTGCAGGAAAAGATGGTTTACAGAAGCAGAGAGACCTGACAGCAAACTGCGAGGTGGCATGTACTGAAAGTGGCGGCATGATCTGACAGGGCTGCACACAGCTCATTCTTCTCTGTCAGACATGAACAGGAACAGGTGAAGGGAGAGCTGTGCCGGAGGTTGGAAGGGTTTTGAGAAAATGAGAGCACACTCTGAACAGGAGGGCAAGGCTATGCTGCTGAGAAAAAAGGAGAGAAGGATAAAGAGGTAGAAAAGAGACAAGAATAATATATATGGAGTGGCTAGAACTGTAATCACTTGGAGAGAGCATGAAATGACAGTCTTCAGACAGCAGTTAACATCCATAATGTGGTGTATTTCTCAGTAATAATTTAGGCTGGAGTTTTATCCTTCTGAATTGGATTGAATCATGAAAAGTGGTGTCGTAATTATTAGTGCTATTACTGTTACTCATTCATAGGAGTAGTGGTTTTGCTGAATTTTCAACACATAGATGAGAAAACTTGATAAAACCACCCATAGCTACCTAGTATCATGGCAATAAATTTTGTAGATGTTTGAGGAGCTTGCTTCCAGAAGATATAGGTCATGGTACAGGTTCAACAGGTCCAAAGGAGATATCAAGGGATTGGTTCTAGTTTACACAGTTCCAGAGTAACTAGCGAAAGGGTAAATTTGATCATTATAGCGCCACCTAGTGTCTGACAAATATGTGTGTGTGGGATTTGAGACCAACCTAGTTTCAACAATCTTTAACAACCAGTTTTGAGGCAGAAAATTAAAGGACAATATCAGAACAAATGTTTTGTATTGCTGGCTAAAATCTGTGCATATATATTTATCTCTCTTTGTTAGGGATGCACCGAATATTCGGCCACCAAAAATTTTCCTCCGAAAATAGCCCAAAAGGGCATTTTCGGTTTTCGGCCGAAAGACTTTTATCACTGAAACAACACGGCCGAAACAGTGTTGACGCAAACAGAAACCGCAGCCTGCTCGTGCTTGTCTGAAGCAACACGTCTGCGGTGTGGACGTATTTCAGTGTATCTGGGAAAGACCCACAGATAGCGATTTGCAAAACTTGTAATGCAGAAATTTCAAGAGGGGGTGTGTCTGCAGTGGTGCGTGCAGCCAGTGATGAGAGCAGAGATGGAGACAGATGTAGCTTTCATTGAGTGAAAAACATGGCTTTACGTTGGTGTTACGTCGCAATATTTTAAAGATTTTCTAAATACTGTATTTTTATAAATATTTATGTTTTAAACCATGGAGGTGAGCCAATGGATATCACACAAGCAATGTGAAAACTGCGCAATATGTTAAAGTGAAAGTGAAAACTGACAGTGCTTTCAGCATCTGACGTGCATTCTCTCAGAGACAATAAGAGGCGATTATACTTTATATGCTGATATTAATTTAGTCCCCTAATATTTTTCTTGTGCCCTGAACATGGTGGGAAAAAAATAAAAAGAAACGTATTTTGTGTAAGGTTTGTTTTTTTGAAAGACTTAAATAAAGCTCTTAATTTTCATTGATGACTGTAGTGTTATTAGGGGTTAAGAAAGTCTTAATTATGATTTCAGGTGGTCTTAAATGTGGGGACTGAAAGACAAGAATTGCGATGAAACTTCAAAAGGCTATCCATTGAATAAATATGAGCGCTGCACGTTTCAAAGTCATTTGCTGCGCTGCTTTGTGTACCATTCTGACAGCGCCTCCTGCTGGAAGAGAAACGCGTAGAGTTTTAAAAGTGAACTGATGGATCCACAAGACAATGTGTTATAAAAATGTAAACAATTTAAACAAACGCTGTAAAATATATGTATATGTTATTTAAGTAATATAATATTTGATTGATAATAATTGTTTAAATTAATATAATTGATTTATTCTTTGAAACTTTAATATTAATTTATGCAATTGCAATGCCTTGATTTTAGTAAGAGTAGTACTCAGTCATAGCCATAAATGCAATAGTACTAATAATTGGCATAATTCTTTCGGTGTTTCGGTTTTCGGTTTTCGGCCTTGGTTTCCTCTTTTTCGGTTTTCAGTTTCAGCCTAGAATTTTCATTTCGGTGCATCCCTACTCTTTGTATAAAACTTACTTTTTAGTTGTAAAATTTGCACTGCTTTTGTGCTCATCTAATGACTGATATAGGCCAAAAAGACAGCTGAGGCCATAATAAGGTATAATTACGGAGAGGCGTCTGGATGGCAAAGGTCCCAGCTGTGTTTTGGTGGAGAGGTCAAAGGTTAGCAAAGCTGCATTATCCCGGCTCTCATTATCAATCTTTTCACGAGCGAGCTGCACAGCCGATATGTGAATTATGCTAAGCTACAACAAACAGCTGATCTGTCGCTAGCACTTGTGCTAGTAAGCAAAGTTTAGCCCCAACCAGCTCCAAAACACCTGCCTCAAAGTTCTAGTAATCCTAAAAACCTTGTTTCAGGTGTGTTCAGGTGTGTTTAATTAGGGTTGGAGCTGAACTCTCCAGGACAGAAACTAAATTTGACACCCAGCGTGTACGCTGATAACCCGTCTATAGATTTGATTCACAGATATATTTTAGACTATTCTGCACAGCCTTAGGGATTCATTTCAGATTTTTAACGCAAATGGAATTCAGAAGAAAACAAGTCATGTTTATGTAATTCCAACACTTTTGGACGTCGAAAGTTCCTTAGGGTGATTTAGTAATTGGCTTTTCCTGTGGAGCATTCTGCGTTAGCGGTGTGTGTAATATTAATTACAGCCAAAGGCATAAGGTTAATTGCATATTACTGCAAACTCTTGACCACATTTTGTACTAACCTTACACTTGATCTCTGCAGTCAACTTGTTGTAAGACGAAAGAAGGATGAATTATGTAGGGAAAGTGTTCTTTGATTCCGTTTTTTGTATTCATATTTATTAGCGTGGCTTGCTAAGACTAGCCTTGGCCTGCTATGTTGTAGTGTTAATTTCGTCAGACGAGACGAGACGAAATATGTTCTTCAACGACCTTTTTTTTCATGACTAAGACGAGACGATGACAAGACTGCATCACTGTCCAAAAACGCTGACTAAGACTAAATTAACATGCATTATTGTTGACGAAAAAAGACTAGACGAAAATGTTTTGCATAAAATAAAAACTAAGATAAAATCTCTCTTCATTTTCGTCTACAATCGTCTCTGCTTTTTCATCAGCTGTTACGGCTTTAAAATATTCAAACTGCGCTTTGGCGCGCTGGCTGGCGCTGAGCCAGAGACGGACGAGCTCTGCTGTTGTCATATAATCACAACTATGCAGTGTTTTTAACCACATAACGCTTATTTTAGGTTTCAGACATTTAAATACACATAAGTACTAGTAAAAGGAGACATTTAGAGTTTGTAAAATACACACATCGGTCTATGGAAGCAGCAAATAACAATCTATTCAAATATAATTTGCCGATGTGTTTTATTCATATCACATACACATAGGCTTAGTAACTAAAAAGTTCACTCTATTCCTCTTCTAGTTCACCAGCCACTTACTTGCATGTATTTCGGGAGAAACGGATGAATGTATATGTGCTGTAAATACGGCTGACAGGACTCTCTGAGTCTGAACGGCAGCGCGAACAAACATGGCCGCGCTGATCTGGATCGTACAGATTACGATCCAGATCATTTATATAGGGTTTTAAACGACGAAACATACTAATTCACACATATTTGTGAATCGGAATATTAGATAGTTCATGGCATGGTAAGCAAGTGTGTGAGTATTCTGGATAAAAAAGGAAAAACGAAATAAAAGCGATCTATCTGTCATACAGTGTTATTGTGTCTGTGTTGTGTCACGTGACAAGCTTGATGCGTCGCCATGGAAACAATAAGGAGGAACGTTCTAAAATAACGGTCGCTTAAAAAAAACTCACTCTCAGGGGTCTGCTAGAATATTTTAAACTCACCACTGAAAGGGTTAATCATTTGTGAATGTGTCTCCTAATTCAGAAATTGAAAACCAGACACGTTTAACATTTGCATTCAACAAAAATCATTCAACAAGTGTATTTTGTCAGGTAATTATGACATTTAACCAATGTTTGAGATATGTGAAACACTTTTTTTTACTGAAATGCGTATCAGTAATAAACTCAGTAATAATGTGTTATTTTAAAAAAAGACTACAATTTTTTGACTAAACCTAGACTAAAATATATTGAGTTCTTTTTTGACTAAAACTAGACTAAAATTAAAAGACTTTTAGTCGACTAAAACTTGACTAAGATACCTTGAGTTTTCTTTTGACTAAAACTAGACTAAAATGACGAGACTTTTAGTCGACTAAAACTTGACTAACAAAAAAAGATATGTGAATGACTAAATATGACTAAAACTAACAAGGACATTTGGCACAAGACTAAGACTAAATTAAAAATAGGTGACGAAATTAACACTACTATGTTGCAAGCTTGAATGTTTATGCGACAAACATGAATAATACTGTACCTCTGATTGGGTGGTTTCTTAAAAAAATGGTGTTTTGCAAGAATTTGGAGAGCATAAAAACTTGGTGGAGAATGCTTGCACAAATTCCATGAACTTACATTGAAGGAGGAACTCTGAGCCATATGTAGAAACCCTAACATTATAGTAGTCATAACATAGTCATGACATAGTCATAACTCACATGTATTGTGAGTTGAAAGGAGTTTTCTGTCTTGTTTACAACTTATTAGAATGAGCAAAAATGCATTTACAGTTATACAATTTCAATTTCAAATGACAGTTTTAACCCCCTGGGGACGAAAAACGCCCTGGGGCATTTTGAGGCAGTTTCCCAAAAGGAACTTTAATTACTTTGTCATTTCTGATTGTACAGATAAAAGCAGTACATCAATCGAATCTGTAAAGGGTCTACTTTTATTTGTATATACTCACAAAATCAAAAAACATTGTGATTTTGCAAAATAAAGAAAACAAAAAGGGTGTGCTGTCTGCCGCGTTGATCTCCGTGATCTTCATTCAGAAACGCGTCAGTAAAATATACTATAACTCAGCCAATATACAACACAGAGACATGAGCAATATGTCTAGACAAAGCTTGATATGTATACTTTTAAACGAAGTAAGTTTTACCGAAAACAAATATCCTGTGATAAAATAATCAATATGAAACCAACACGATGTCCAGTCTCTCCGGTCTGCTTCATTATTTTATAATTAGATCACGCCCACGAGCTGTTCGCTATTCATATTCAAATCGTCCACGTGAGGGCGCCGCACCAAAAGTAGACGCCCACATCACGGTAAACAAAGGAGAAACTTCGTTCAATTTTGTCATTTCTGGAAGAAGACTCTGTCAGGAATAAAACGTACTTCAGAAGACATGAGTAAGATTTTTTTTTTTCTCTTATTAGCCTACTTGTTAGTTATTACTGTGACAGAATGTGCAAACATTTTACCAGTTAAGACTTTTTGCCAACTATAATTCCTGACTACAGCAAGTGAAACATTATAAAGTACGTTTCATTTCACTGCATCTAAATGACTCACGATGCCAGTATGTTTTTAATAGTCTGTTCAATAAAGAATGATGCAATATAAAGGTTATAGTGTTCACATTTAAGCTTAACAGTTATAATATAGCCTAGTTTCTTTGTATTCTATAATACACACAAAGCATGCTTATGTTTGACTATAAGATCATAATTATTTATTTAGTTATTAATGTATCTTACAACAGTAGGATGTAATATGAGGGTTTACACTTAGTGTATGTTTTGACAATATGTATTAATACTGTGTTCTCGAATGGATGTTTAACACGATAAACAATTTTTATTAGTTTCTCAGATATAAAATGTCCTTTTCACGTTTGTACAAAATGCGTGGGTCTATGACTACAAAATCATAATATATATATAAATAAATAGTATGATGCTGCTGATATTAACATGCTCACAGATGTTTTGTTTTGTTGTTTTTAGTGATTGGAAACCTGCTCAACACATGAATCCTGCTGACATTTACTTGAGTCTCCTCAAACTGTTTTCCTGAGAGCACTGTACCATCTTCAGATGTTAAAGAAGTTCACAAGTGAATCTCAAGTTATTTTTCTTGATAAATAAATCTATTCAAAATAAGCTACAAACATATTTTGTCCTTATATTCCTCCTTCATTCATTCCTTTGTTCCTCTCAGTCATCTGACTGAATAACTAATTATGCGGCTCATTATGCAGGTCTTTGTCTTCTCAGGTGTGAATCACAGCATTATTCATGATCATTCACGCCTTCTTCGCATACAGCCATTCTAAACAAAAAGTGTCTTCAAAAATTTAAATCAATATACTGTTTTGTGTAAACAAGTGAACGAGATGATTTTCACATCATTTGATAGAAAAAACTCTAGCCTAACACATCCAGTTCTCAAAGTCTTGTGAACAAATATTCTGTATGTGTTTCATGACTTTATTTCAGTGACTTCAAAAATTTTGTTTTTCACTAAGCACGCATAAACGTTGTTTTCTCAAAAACACAAACATGTACATTCATGTTGCTTACATATTATTGTAGCCCAAATTGTGCTGATTACAATATAATCAGATTTGGGCCATTCATATGTTTTTAAGATACTGAAAAAAGCACAAATGTCAGGGCATGTCAAAACTTCTTCAGGGCCCAAAAACACCCTCAGTCCCCAGAGGGTTAAGTTCAAAACACACATTTATTGACAAAATGAGGTTGTTTACCATAAACAAATACTTTGATTTGTCACTCAGTTTGAAAACTTGTAAAAATTAAATTACAATCAAACTGCATTTGGCAAGCCATCCCGGAGGTACTTCGGAGAAACATAAAGAAAATACTTTAATTATTCCTTACAAAAATTATTTGAGCTGTATAATGTAAATATCATTTAAATATGCTGTTTACATGCTGTTGTTTTTAGCAGCATCATTATACTTGTCTTGCTATGCTGCAAGCTTGACCATTTATGTGGCAAACATGAATGATACTGTACCTCAGATTGAGTGGTTTATTGAGAAAAGGTGTAGTTTGGCAAGAATTTGAACAGGATAAACACTTTGTGGAGAATGCGGACACAAATTCCATAGACTTGCATTGAATGAGGAACTCTGAGCCCTATCTACAAACCATAACATCATAGCCATAATTCATATCTATTGTGAGTTAAAGGAGTTTTCCATCTTGTTTACAGCTTGTTAGAATGAACAAAAATGCATTTAGAGTTATAAAATTTTGACTTCAAATGAATGTTTTATTTTTTCAAACACTTTTATTGACAAAATGCAGTCGATTACCATAAACAAATACTTTGATTCGTCACTCAGTTTGAAAACTCATAAAAATTAAATTACAATCGAAGTGCATTTGGCGAGCCATCCCGGAGGTATTTCAGAGAAACATAAATAGAAGACTTGAATTATTCCTTACAAAAATGTGTTATTTGAGCTGTATAATGTAAATATCATTTAAATATGCTATTTACATGCTGTTGTTTTTAGCAGCATCATTATACTTCTCCTGCTATGCTGCAAGCTTGACCATTTATGTGGCAAACATGAACAATACTGTACCTTAGATAAAAACTTTGTGGAGAATGCGGGCACAAATTCCATAGACTTACATTGAAGGGACCATGAGCCATATCTAGAAACCATTATATCATAAAGATATTTATCAAACTCTATCACTTTCTATCAATTTACGAATAAAATGTGCAATGTAGTGACATGACACTGCAACATGATATCCTTGGACTCTGTCCTTCGGGACTCAGGTTGTGCTCAGCAATTTGGGAAGAGGCATTTAGGATCCTTGCATAATTTATTGACTGCGCATCTGCCGGGCAATTGAAACATTTATGAGAAAGAGCAAAGAGGCTCGCGGCAGGGACAAGATCACTTTCTTTAGACACACCACATGCCAACATCAGCCAGACGAGGCTGTCCATCAATCTCCACAGTGCTCACACTCCAGGAGATACATGAGCTGGATTGAGACACATCCTGAGTTTGGTTATGTTCAATAATTTAAGGAACGGTTGAAGAGTTCACACATTCATTTGAGGCACAAAATGGTGCAGAAATACCTTGACGGGTTTGGATTGCTATCCGTAACTGTTCTTAAGCATGAGAGACAACTCTGAACATCCTCTATCTGGTTGTATTGTGAGTTAAAGGAGTCTTCCATTTTGTTTAGAACTTTTAGAAATTACTTTTTAAGTTCAGAACACACTTTTATTGACAAAATGAGGTCGATTACCATAAACAACAACTTTGATTCGTCCCTTAGTTTGTAAAACTTAATTAAATTCCAATCGAACTGCCCTTTGGCGAGCCATCCCGGAGGTATTGTGGAGAAGCATAAAGTGAATACTTTAATTATTCCTTACAAAAATGTGTTATTTGATCCGTATAATGTAAACATAATTAAAAATGCTATTTACATGCTGTTGATTTTAGCAGAATTGTTTGGTTATCATTCTCTCAGTAACAATTAAAATTACGGTGATCTTCTCTCTGCTTCAGTTTGTACATTTCAGAGTTAAAGGTCCATTGTATTAAACCGCAAATCAGCTGTGCTTAGATCAACAAATGAGTGTGGAGGATACTCAGTGAGTCAATGGGTCACAACTGCAGCAAATAGGGATTAGGAGATCGCTCAGTGCATTAAAACAATTGAAAAGCCAAATATAAATGCCGGGCGTCATATTTATTCAGCCTTCGGGGGAAATAGATGATGTTTCTGTCAATGCTGAATAGTGCAAATACAGTTTTACAGTGCAGACATAATGCTGTCAGACCGAAGCACACCTGCATTATTCAATACTCATTCACTTTGTTGCAAGCAGTCGATATGTGTTGTCTGAAAAGCAATTTAATCTCATCCAATCATATACTTGAAAGGGTTACGTTTTTATTGGATGGATCTAAGCTGAGTTTTACTAGGTCCTTATAATACACCATAAATATATTATATATAATTAATAGAATTTGCATATTGTAATATTTTACTGTATATATATATATATATATATATATATATATATATATATATATATATATATATATATATATATTGGAGGTGTATTTGGCAAGCCATTCCAGAGATGTATACCCACACCATCCCACTTTTTCTATCTCTCAGTCTCTCTTTTTCACTCTACTCCCCCATTCCCCTTTTTAGTGCTGCTCCCTCAACCCCTGTCCCCTCTGGCCTGTTGTTATTTGCCAGAAAGGCTGTATGAAAATTGCAATGCACTTCCAAAATGGAGTGAAAGCAGCCCTTTTGGTCCCCCAAGCCTTTTTCTCCAGTAATACATTTCATTTGCCTCCACCAGACTACCATATATTTTCTCCACCCTTAACCTTGTATGCATTTCCTCCACGGCTTTGTTTGGTCCCTCTACGCATTCAAACACGACATATTGCAGACATGCAGGCATTATTGCTATTAATAGCATATATGTGCTATTTTATTATATAAGCTACTTTTTTGAGTAGCAGTTCTGAAAATAAAACTCATAATTGCATATTACTGCAAACTCTTGACCACATTTTGTACTAACCTAGCACTTGATCGCTGCAGTCAACTTGTTGTAAGACGAAAGAAGGATAAATTATGTAGGGGAAGTGTTCTTTGATTCTGTTTTTTGTATTCATATTTATTAGCATGACTTGCTAAGACTAGCCTTGGCCTGCTATGTTGCAAGCTTGAACATTTATGCAACAAACATGAATAATACTGTATCTCAGATTTGGTGGTTTCTTAAAAAAAGTGGTCTTTTGCAAGAATTTGGACAGTCTAAAAACTTGGTGGAGAATGTGGGCACAAATTCCATGGACTTACATTGAAGAAGGAATTCTGAGCCATATGTAGAAACCAAAACATTATAGTCATAACTCACATGTATTGTGAGTTGAAAGGAGTTTTCTATTGCGTTTACAACTTAATAGAATGAACAAAAATGCATTTACAGTTATACAATTTCAATTTCAAATTACTGTTTTAAATTCAAAACACACATTTATTGACAAAATTAGGTTGTTTACATAAACAAAAACTTTGATTCGTCACTCGGTTTGAAAACTTGTAAAAAATTAAATTACAGTTGAAGTGCATTTGGCGAGCCATCCCACAACAATAATTGTGAAATTATCGCAATTTGATGAAAAAAAGAAATTCTTAATTCAGATTTCTGGCATCTTGTTTTGTTTCTGCCACAGAATAAAAATAATAGTAATTTGAAATTTTATCTAATAATTGTAACTTTTTTCTTGCAATTACGAGTTATGCAATAATATTTATTTATTGTTATATTCAAACAAACTATTTTGCACTGATATCAGGATTCGTAATTGTATGTGAAAGATAAATGAAGTTTGCCCTATCAATATTTTTGCCCTACAACCCTAGAGAGCAACTTTCTTCTGGGACGTTTCCCAAGAGGAAACTCAGCCCGCTGCAGCATCTCGCACATCGGCGCGCCTGTTGATTGATGGCTATGTGGGCAAGCCAATCCCCCTGTGCGCGGCTGCTCTTTACGCGGGATGATCGCCCCGCCCGCCACCAGTGGCTCATTAAATCATCCCTTGGCACATTCCATCCTACATGGAGAAGTGATCAACAAATCATTGACAATCATTCTTCATTTGCTGACAAGTACCCCGGTGCGATGGGCTATGTGGATCCCTGCACCCTCGGGCTGTCGGAAAAGACCAGCACGCACAAACAACCTCAGGTCCATCTGCTCCATCAGACTAATGTTGGCAAAGACAGGTAGAGGGCGGCCCGGTTGGCAGCCCAATGCGACAGCAGGGGGCGGAGCAAAAGAAAACACAGATCTGGAGATTAACAAGCTTTTATGAGTTTGGCTCGGCAGGCGATCACAGAAGTTGTATACACCTGCTGTCCATAAACTCCTGGACTGCCACATTGCTATAGTTTACAACAGCTAAAACCAAGCTTTTACAGTTCCATACTGAAACTCGTTGCCCTTTTATTTTTCAACTCAGCAGACAAAAAGCCTCAACTAGCAAGTCAGGATACACTAGTTGCAAATACAGTACAGTTAATATGACATTGCGTAAACTAAAAAAGACAGAAAACTAATGAAGATGGAGAGCTAGAATAAAATATAACAAAACGGTTGTTTGAATGTGTGCAGGCCAGAGTGTTGAGGTATAATGTGTGCTTGGCTGAACGCTCCGCTGATGAGGGGATGAAATGATGTGTGCTGGCCTGTGATTGGATGCTGATTCAGCAGTGTCAGTCTTCGTCCATGTGATGCTCCTCCGCAGTAGGATGGGAACAGAATTTGTAAAGCCCAGTCATTTACTGTACATTTGGGGACAAATTGATTTCCTATGAAGTCAGTGTCTGGGTTTTGGAGCCTCTTATCGCTGTGGCAGGTGGATGGACGTGTTGTCCTGGGAATGAGTTCTGGAAATGAATTATGGGGGGTGGGGTGCAGGGGCAGGGGGTTTCTCTTATCTCAGCTTCACCGGGACAGCTATCACGTGAATGTGTGCCAGTGCTTTGAGCTTTCACACCACTCTGTGTTAAATCACAAACGCTTATCACAGATGTCCATGCAGAGGAGCAGAGATGCTAATGTTAATGATAAATCTATATATATTTGTGTCTGTTTGTGTGTGTGTGTGTGTGTGTGTGTGTGTGTGTGTGTGTGTGTGTGTGTGTGTGTGTGTCTGTCTGTCTGTCTGTCTGTCTGTCTGTCTGTCTGTCTGTCTGTCTGCCTGCCTGTCTGTCGATTTTTTTCCACAAAAAATCTGATTTACGATTTAAATCGATTTTTCCCCCCTACTTCTTTTAGCATGTAAAGAAACCCCAGCTTTTCCACAATATATATGGGCACCATATATTTTGCAATATACATTGCAACTGCATCAGTGATCGCTTTCCACCAGGCCCCATTCTTATCATACCAGACACAGTAAATGTTTGTAAGACAAATAAATATAAGATGGGAGGAAAATATATATTGCCATGCTTTTCTCTTACACTTATATTGTATACAAAAATATACAATTTTGAACACAGAAATATTAAATGATTTAAAAAACTGAAACGATCTGCCAGCAGGTGGTGGTAAGACACTGATTTAATTACTGAATCATTTCATACATTTGATTCGTTTGAACGGATGGTTCATTCAAGAATAAAGCAAGTGACTCTTTATGAATGGAAAATTGAATCATTTCACTAGATTCATTTAAAAACGCACGTTCATTCATAAACGAAACACCGCTGTGTTTGAGTGGAGATGCGCAGCGGCTCAGCTGTGACTTGTTTCAGATTACTTCTGACAACGAAATAGAGCAAAATCAGGCAATAGTGTTATAGTCAGACTCTAAAACCCTGATATGCAAATAATTCGCCATTGTCTTCAATCATCTCTCTACTCTGTTTATGTAGTAAGTGAAATTGTATGTACTGTAATGTAACAGGCTAACTTGCTAGCAAGCAGCTAATCATGTCCCCTTAGTGACTCACGTTATTTTACCAGAACGCGTTGTTTTCCGTTCTGAATACATACATACATATTATATATATATATATTAAAAAAATCGCGGTACCTCGATTTAATAAAGAAATTAAATTAAAAAAATCGAAAGAATCGCCCAGCCCTACTTTCCATCCATTCATCAATCCATACGTCTGTCTACCTGTCCATCTATCCATCTATTTGTCTGTCTATCTGTCTGTGCGTTTATCTGTCCATCTGTCTTCCTGTCTAATCGTCTATCTGCATTTATCTGCTTTTATCTATCTATCTATCTTCTGTCTATCCGTCTGTCCATCTATCTGTCCGTCTGTCTGTCTGTCCATCTGTCTGTCTGTCCATTTGTCTGTTTATTCGTCTCTGTCTGTCTGTCTGTCTGTCTGTCTGTCTGTCTGTCTGTCTGTCTTTTTTTTGTCTGGCTGTCTGTCTGTCCATATACCTGTCTATCCATCTGTCTGTCTATCCATCTATCGGTCTGTCTGTCTACCCATCTGTCCGTCAGCTCATCTGTCTATTTTTCTGCCTGTCTATCCGTCTGTCTGTCTGTCTGTCCGTCCGTCCGTCCGTCCGTCCATCCGTCCATCCGTCCATCCGTCAATCTGTCTGTCTGTCTGTCTGGCTGTCCATCTATCTGTCTATTCATCTGTCCATCAGCTCATCTGTCTATTTGTCTGCGTGTCTATCCATCTGTCAATCGACTGTCCATCAATCAATCAATCTGTCTGTCTGTCTGTCTGTCTGTCTGTCTGTCTGTCTGTCTGTCTGTCTGTCTGTCTGTCTGTCTGTCCATCAATCTGTCTGGCTGTCTGGCTGTCCATCTATCTGTCTACCCAACTGTCCGTCAGCTCATCTGTCTATTTGTCTGCCTGTCTATCCGTCTGTCAATCGACTGTCCATCAATCAATCTGTCTGTCTGTCTGTCTGTCTGTCTGTCTGTCTGTCTGTCTGTCTGTCTGTCTGTCTGTCTGTCTTTCTGTCTGTCTGTCTGTCTGTCTGTCTGTCTGTCTGTCTGTTTGTCTGTCTTCTGTCTAATGGTCTATCTATTTATCTGTCTATATAAAACTATTTTTTCATTATTTTTCGCTTTTAGCTTAGCAACATGCCAATGTCAAATTCTACTGGAGTCGACTGAGATACGTATGTGTGATTAACATGTAAAAGTCATTTGATCACAGAGCATGCTATTAGACAGCTGAAGCGAGTGTTAGATAAGAAAGTTATGCAAAATGTGCAGCGCTGCAGGACCTCCGGGAGCAGGATTGAGAAAATTTGTGCTACACAGCTTCCTTGATCCTATTCTTCTGATCCAGGGTTCACCCGTCTGCTGATATCTGATTGATTCTGACAATTTAAGGAAAGTAAGAGGTGACTTTTTTTGTTCGCTTACATGTCACTATTTATAATCCCAGTTAGACAGCAATATCTGATCTCACGCATTGATTAGAGATTTGTTGGGTTTTCAGAGTGTATCGCGAAGATTCTTCACCTGGAGAAATATGGCAGATCTCCTCATTCCCGCATGATCCCCCAAGCTGTGTGGATTGCATCACAGCCAGGGTTAGAGGGGGTTTACAGAATCTATCCTCGGCTACGTAAGCCCTCAGGCCGTCTAGAGTATCTAATCTGGTCGGGGGGAAATCTTCAGCACTGCATCTCACTCCATTCCTCTTGCGCTTCGCTTTTCGCCACATTGCGCTCCTCTGTTCCTTCCTCTCCCCCCACACTCTCTCTCTCTTCTCGTTCTGTGTTTGAAGACAGCTTTGAGAGCAAGTTTGACCTCCCCACACCAGAGAGAGAACAGAGGCGCTGTCAGATCTGAGGAGCAACAGTTTGAAATGTTGTGACACCTCTGCTCATTAGCTTCTGCAACGCTCCTCGAGTTGTTGCACTAGCCCTGTCAGCAGTGGCTTGGACACTGCCTGACTTCAGCTCACTAAGATGCTGCCCCTAGCTGAAACCCTGGCTTTATACTCGACCCAGACCGTCACAATGGATCATCCAGCTGTTTTTCTCAAACTTCAATTTGCTTCGAAGTACACATGGCAGATGTGTCTAAAACAGTTAATCGGATTGAGAATACTTTGACATGATTAGACATGAGCGTTCTGACTATCATTATGTTTCTCTGTCTGTCATTCTATCTATCATTCTGTCTGTCATTGTAGTTATTTATCATTTAATCTGTCTGTCTGTCTGTCTGTCTGTCTGTCTGTCCGTCCGTACGTCTATCTGTCTATCTGTCTGTCTTTCATCCATCTGTCTTTCCATCATTCTGTCTATCTGTCTGTTTGTTGTACTATCATTCTCTGTCGGTTGTTCTATCATTCTCTCTGTCTGTCATTCTATCTATCTATCGATCTATCAATCTACCTATCTGTCTGTCCATCCATACTATTTGTCCTTCTCTCTGTCTGCGTTTCTGTCTTTCTTTTATTCTATCTGTCTGTCGTTCTGTCATTCTCTCTGTTTGTCGTACTATCTATTGATCTATTATTCTCTCTGTCTGTCTGTCTTTCTTCTATCCGTCCATCTCTCTATCTATCTATCTATCTATCTATCTATCTATCTATCTATCTATCTATCTATCTATCTATCTATCTATCTATCTATCTATCTATCTAATCTATCATCTATCTATCTATCTATCTATTTGTCTGTCCGTCTACCTATCTGTCCTTCCATCCATCCGTCATTCTATCATTCTGTCTGTCTGTCATTCTATCATTCTCTCTGTCTATCATTCTATTTATCGATCTATCATTCTATTTGTCTGTCTGTCTTTCATTCGTCCATCTGTTGTTCTATCATTCTATCTGTCATTCTCTCTGTTTGTCTTACTATCTATCGATCTATCTCTCTGTCTGTTTGTCTGTCTGTCTGTCTGTCTTTCGTCCATCCATCCATTCATCTGCCTGTCATTCTATCATTCTATCTATCTGTCTGTCTGTTGTACTATCATTCTCTGTCTGTTGTTCTATCGTTGTATTTGTCTGTCGTTCTATCTATCGATCTGTCTGTCTGTCTGTCTGTCTTTCGTCCATCCATCCATTCGTCTGCCTGTCGTTCTATCATTCTATCTATCTGTCTGTCTGTTGTACTATCATTCTCTGTCTGTTGTTCTATCATTGTATCTATCTATCCATTTGTCTGTCCATCTATCCATCTATCTGTCCGTTTGTCCGTCCATCCATCCATCTGTCGTTTTATCATTCTATCTGTCTGTCTGTCATTCTATCTGTCATTCTCTCTCTGTCATTCTATTTATCGACTATTTGTCTGTCTGACTGTCTGTCTGTGGTCCATCCATCTGTCTGTCTGTTGTTCTGTCATTCTTTGTTTGTTCTATTATTCTCTCTCTGTTGTCCGTCTGTCCGTCCATTATTCCATGATTCTATCAATCTCTGTTGCTCTATCTATCGTTCTATAGATATCTATCTATCTATGGTTCTATATATCATTCTGTCATTCTATCTGTCTGTCTGTCTATCATTCTATCTATCATTCTCTGTTGTTCCTCTATCTAGTTCTGTCTATCTATTGATCTATCTGTCTGTCTGTCTGTCTGTCTGTCTGTCTGTTGTTTGTTCTATCTGTCATTTTCTCTTTCTGTCTGTCTGTCAATAACACTGTATTTTAGGTGTTTAATAAATGAGACGCAGTTTTTTTTTGCACTGAAATGTTAAACTGTTTTGTGATTTCACCCCTAGATATTTCAGACCACATTTGACTACACCCTCTGGTCCTTTTAACCTTAATCAACTTCTAGAACAGCAGTAAACCTTACTCGCCTATGGACGTCTACATTTATCTCGAAACTATCAATAACCGAATGGCCTCTATTGATTGAAGCTCACCCATGTGGTTTGCGCAACTGAATGTATCAATCTTTTGGCGTGGCGGTCGCTGTCAGTGGTCTGAGATCCTTTAAATGAAGAAATGTCAGAGGGGTATTGATGCATGTGAATGCCGGTCGTCATTTATACCTCCTGGCTCCCAGCGGGTGACCAGCTACTATTGTGCGGATGTGATTTGTACTGACACATTATTGCGTTGCAGTCTTTCTCTTCAATCCATCTCCAAATAATTACCATTATTTATTTATTTATTTATTTATTCAAATACTGTAATAATTTACCAAAATGTTATTAGATTTATTCATTTATTTTTATCGCAATATAACATAAACCCGAATCTGATGCAAATCCAAAGTTATGATGAAATTAATTGAAACTCTACCAAAGACATGACAATTTGCAGGACCCATCACGTTAGCATTATTAGGAGCGTCTCAAGAGACTCTTCTGAGACGCAAATTGACGACTGTTTCATCAGTGTTCTAAAAGGAGTGTTTGTTCCCACAGGCGTGTTTTTGTAGACCGCCGCCTCAGTAATAGCAACTTGAGGAAAAGATTACAAGGGCTTGGCAGTGCTGCGTCCTTCTACGCTTATATATTATTGTTTCATTTTTGTTTGCTCATCAACTGCTCCCGTTTGCTGATTATCCCACTCCCGGGCGCACTCCATAAAGCTCTCCGCACTGAAAAAGCCATTCTCGCACCACCGAAGCAATTACGATGAAGACAATCAACAGCAACAGGACACACGCCTCTCTGAAAGAGTGTAATTTATCTTTCAAATGTTAAACAGTAATAAAATAATGTCTCGGAAAGCTCGGAATTTCATGCACTCGTTTGGAATGTCATTGCCGACGACTGCAGCGATTCTAATCCTTTGAGGAAATGTCAGGGTTGTCTTGTCATTGTCATACATCTTCAGGGCTCTCCTAAACTCCTCCTTCTCAAGGGTATTACAGCACTTTAAAAGAAGTTTCCTGTGAGGAAGGTCAAAACAGAAAAGTTTGAAATGGAATATATAAACATATATCGTTCTATCAATCATTTTGTCATTCTATCGTTCTATTGTTCTATCATTCTATTCTTCTGTCGTTCTATCATTCTGTCAGTCGTACTGTCCATCATTCTCTCTGTCTGTCTTATCAATATATCGATTACGTCATACGATCTATTGTTTTATTGATTTATCTTTCAATCTATCTTTTGTTCTGTCTATCTATCTATCTATCTATCTATCTATCTATCGTTCTATCGTTCTATCGTTCTAACGCTCTAACATTCTAACGTTCTATGTCATTCTATCATTCTGTAGTTCTATCGCTCTTTCTTTTGGTCTATGATTCTATCACTCTACTTTTAAATCTATCTATCGTTTACCGTTTATTCTGTCTATCGCTCTTTCTATTCTATTCTATTCTATCTATCTATCTATCTATCGTTCTATCTATCTATCTATCGTTCTATCGTTCTAACGCTCTAACATTCTAACGTTCTATGTCATTCTATCATTCTGTAGTTCTATCGCTCTTTCTTTTGGTCTATGATTCTATCACTCTACTGTTAAATCTATCTATCGTTTACCGTTTATTCTGTCTATCGCTCTTTCTATTCTATCTATCTATCTATCTATCGTTCTCTCTATCATTGTATCTATTATTCTATCTATCTGTCTATCTGTCTATCTGTCTATCTATCTATCTATCGGTCTGTGATTCTATCACTATTGTTCTATCGGTCTATGATTCTATCTCTCTATTGTTCTATCTGTCTAGGATTCTATCGTTCATTCTGTCTATCGCTCTTTCTATTAGCATATGATTCTATCACTCTGTTCATTCTTACATTCATTCTATCTATCACCCTTTCTATCGGTCTATGAATCTATCAATCTATTGTTCTATCGTCTAGGATTCTATCATTCATTCTATCTATTGTTCTTTCTGTCATTCATTCTATCACTTTTTTGTCCTTCATTCTATCTATTGTTCTATCGATCGGTCTATGATTCTATCTCTCTATTGTTCTATTGCTCTGTTGTTCGTTCTGTCTATCTGTCTGTCTTTCTATCATTCTGTAGTTCTATCACTCTTTCTGTTGGTCTATAATTCTATCACTAAATCTATCTATCCTTCTACCATTAATTCTGTCTATCGCTCTTTCTATCGCTCTGTGATTCTATCACTATTGTACTATCGGTCTGATTCTATCCCTCTATTGCTCTATTATCTATCTATTGCTCTACCATTCATTCTATCTATCTTATTAGTCTATGATTATATCGCTCTGTTGTTGTATCTGTCTAGGATTCTATCGTTCATTCTATCACTTTCTGTTGTTCGTTCTACTTATCGGCCTATGATTTTATCATCTATCTATCATCTATCTATCTAATGCATGTACATAACACAATCTATAGTGAGCTCTTTATTGACATAGAGGTGGTATTTCAGCCACTATTTCAGTTGGTTAGTTATATAATCTGTTTCAAACAGAAAAGTTCTATTAACATTTGTAGAAAATGCTGATACATTGAAATACTCCATTTTGTTGAGGGATTTTAGAGTCGTTACCATCCACGCTGTATTTTCTGATCAGCACAAAGCAGAGGTGCCAACAGTTCAATGTCTGTATACACGGGCAAGATGGAAGAAATGCACTTTTAGCTTTGGCTTTGAGCAAAGGCTTGGAGGTGGAAACAACTCGAGGACAGAGGGATGCTGCGTCCCAGACAGCTGATGCATTGCAAATCGGCCCACTGTCAGATCCGTTCTCATTTTCAATCATGATTATTTGAAGCCAGAAGCATGACGTGATAAAATATCATCCGAGAGAAGTTGTGGAAGAGAGTCCTTGCATTGGGGTATTGATCTTTCTCTCCTCGGAACGTTATTAGATTCTGATCCCATGAAAAAGCGCTGGATGGATCATTTGGCCGTGAAATAGTTGATTGCATTTGAGGACTCATTTATAAGGGAAGGGCGGACTGTTTACATTTTATTTGGCATGTCATTTACAAATGCCCCAGCAGCTACTGAAATTGAAAACATAAATCTGCTCAACACCAAACTAAGCATCTTCCCTCCGGCTCTCGGAAGCTGCGGAAAATGCTCAAAAGCCAATGTCAGGAGGGACAGGGTTGACTGACTAAGGCTGCCCTCAGCTGTATTGTACAATGTTTTCAGCACAAAATGCTGGCCCTGTTTGTCTCGTGTGGCCTCTCATCCTGTCCGGCCAGCTCTCAGGACACTTGTTTTACTAAGGCTGCTGCCAAAATACTATTGGTCTCCAGAGGAAGGAAAGATGCCCAGTCGGTAAGTGTGTCTAGAGAAGCCATTCAAGCATGAAGCATGTAGTGTGCACATCCCAGTGGTCCATTTGATGTTTACTGTACCATTTGTAGTTTATTTTGGACATGAGTAATTGGTTTTGAACAAGTTTAATCCATTTGCAGACCAGTTGTAAACATTTTAGGTGAGCATTATTGCATTGACATGATATGTAAATCAGTGGAATGTGAATCTTTAGTAATTTAATGATTCAGATTTTTTGATTCTGTTGCTTAAAAATTTCATTACTGATTCACTCAAGCTGGTTCATAAGAGTCATTTTTTGGGGAATTGAATTACACTGGTCATGCTGTTTCTGTTTGGTTAACTCAAAAGGACTGCTCATAAGAATCATTCATTCAGGAATCAGACTACACTAGTTGCGCTGTACGTTTTTGATTCACTCAAACTGGTTCATAAGAGTCGTTTGGTTAGGAATTGAGTTACACTGGCCGTGCAGTTTATGTTTGATTAACTAAAAGGAATCTACTAACTACTAATTCAACCACTCATAAAAATTATTCATTTAGGAATCAGACTACATTGGTTGTGCTGTATGTTTTTGATTGACTCAGTATGATTTATAAGAATCATTTGTTTGAGAATTGAATTACTCTGGTCTTGCTGTTAATGTCTCGTTTACTGAAAAGAACTGTTCATAAGAATCATTCATTCAGAAATCAGACTACACCGGTTGTGCCTTACGTTTTTGATTTACTCACACTGGTTGAGGAATCAGACTACACTGGTTGCTCTGTACATTTTTGATTCACTCAAACTAGTTCAGAGTCATTTGTTTGGGAATTGAATTACACTGGCTGTGCTGTTTATGTTTGGTTCACTCAAAAGAACCACTCATAAGAATCTTTCATTCAGGAATCAGACTACACTATTTGCATTGTGTGTCTTTTTGATTCACTCAAACTGTTTCATAAGAGTCATTTGTTCACTCAAAAGAACTGCTCATAAGAATCATTCATTCAGAAATCAGACTACACTGGTTGTGCCTTACATTTTTGATTTATTCACACTGGTTGAGGAATCAGACTACACTGGTTGCTCTGTACATTTTTGATTCACTCAAACTAGTTCAGAGTCATTTGTTTGGGAATTGAATTACACTGGCTGTGCTGTTTATGTTTGGTTCACTCAAAAGAACCACTCATAAGAATCATTCATTCAGGAATCGGACTACACTGGTTGCGTTGTTAGGTTTTGACTCACACAAACTGATTCATAAGAGTCATTTGTTTGTTAATTAAATTACACTGGTCATGCTGTTTCTGTTTGGTTCACTCAAAAGAACTGCTCATGAATCATTTATTCAAGAATCGGACTACACTGGTTGTGCTGTGTGTTTTTGATTCACTCAAACAGGTTCATAAGAATCATTTGTTTGAGAATTGTATTACACTGGTTGCACAGTTTATTTTTGATTCGCTAAAAAGAACCACTCATGAGAATTATTCATTGAGGAATCAGACTACACTGGTTGCTTTGTACTTTTTCGATTTATTCAAACTAGTTCATAAGAATCATTTATTTCAGAATTGAATTACACTAGACGTGCTGTTTATTTTTGAATCACAAAAAATAGACCGCTCATAAGAATCATTCATTCAGGAATCGGACTACACTGGTTGTGCTGTGTGTTTTTGATTCACTCAAACTCGTTCATAAGAGTCATTTGTTTCAGAATTGAATTACACTAGTTGTGCTGTTTATTTTTGATCCAATAAAAAGAACTGCTCATAAAGGTTTTTCATTTAAGAATCAGACTGGTAGCTTTGTATGCTTTTGATTATCTTAAAAGAACCGGCTACACTGGTTGAAAGTAATCGACTCATAAAAAAGTTGATTCCTTCATTGTACTGTGGAGGTGTGCAGTGTATGGGTGTATTAATGAGAGAAGCATGACTCTGTTAACCACCCTCTGTGATTCCTGGGTTTAGGCGTCTAGACCAGCTAGCTCTTTCCCTGCTTGAAGTCAGCTGGCACTTTGACTCTGTGATACAGTAGTTGTACCACTGCGTTGCTTTGATACAACGGAGCTCCGCTTTCATCCCAGCGTGTTTCTTCAGCATCTAAAACCTCATTAGTCCAGCCATGGGTGTTTTATACTCCAGGCAAAGTGGAGATGATCCAGCCGCCCTCTGCCTTTGCCCTCTCTGGAGCCCAGGAGATACACTCAGATGGTTTGTAGGCTAGAGGCTCTCGTTCGCCAGCTGTGTCTTAATTGATTTTGCCCTCAAGCTCGGGATGAGCAGAAGAAATGGTTGCAGGCAGGTGGACTATTGGATTTAAAGTATGTGTGTCTATGTCTGTATGCACCCCGCTGACCCGGGTCTAATTTTATGTGTGGCTATGTTTATGTGTGGAAATACAAGGATGAGAGTTTGAGAGGCTTTTATAATGGGAATTTAGTTTCAGAGCTCAAAACTTTTGGCTTTAGTGGTAGGACTTAATGCTAAAGGGTCTTAAAAGTGTATGCTTTCTTTATTTAATATGTATGCTTAGATATTTTATCTTTGTATTTCTTCAGGGTTTTCTACATTTTGGTAACCACAAATAGTACTAGTTCATTTTTAATAGATTTTATATGTTTAGTTATTTTGATGCAAGAATAAAATTTAATAACATATAAATGCAGGCATGCATACATAAATTACTGTATTATGGTAAAGCCATATTATATCTCAAAACTAATTTAATCACCACTTATTTATTGTTTGTTTGTTTGTTTGCTTGTTTGTTTGTTTTAGTTATGAAGCATTTATTTAGTTTTATTCTCAGAAATGTTATTAAAAATATTAATTATTAAATTATTTATTTATTTAAAACTTATTCAATATTTAATTTAATATTTAGTTTTTGGAACCACAAACTGTACAGCTTTATTTATTTATTTGTTTGTTATTTCATTCGTTCATTGTTAATATTTATTTATATTTATGCAAGAATAAAATTTTATAACATAAATGCAGGAATGCATACATAAATTACATTATATTATATCTCTTATTTATTTATTTATTTATTTATTTATTTATTAGTTTAATCTTCAGCTGTTATATAGTAATATTTATTAGGCCCTATTGTTCTTCTAAGGATTCTTTTTTTTTTTTTTTTTTTTTCAACCTTCCGGGCACTTTTGGGGGCCTTAACATACTCAAAAACTCTTTGCACACACATTGGAATCTGCGGCCATCAGGACGCCACAGAGACTGGGACCCGGGCGTGGTTCAGGGCCTCTACAGCGCCCCCTGGAACACAGTCAGAAATCTTGATGTACTGCGCACACATAATTGCACGTATTCATATGAAACTCGGTACACATATAGATCTCACTGAGCCAAACATCTTTTGTACTCTATGTCATAGGCTCCACCCAACAGGAAGTGAGATATTTAGGGCAATGTAAAAAGTGCATTCTCTGGAATTTGAAATACTAGGTTCCTGTCTTTTCGAGGCAGATAACATGCTTAGAATTTCATGAAACTCAACACACACATCAATATTAATGATTAATGATATTAATGACACTGGCGAAAGGTCATAAATGGGTGTGGAGCAGGCACTCTATAGCGCCATCTTTTGACAATAGTTGGGGGTTCGTTTTTCCTACAGTCACCAAAATCTGTACATATATCGTTCTCATCAATCTGGACAACTTTCTAAATTAAACTCATTAGCTACGACCAACAGATTTGAATTGAATGTGGATTTTTGGAAAAAATCAGGCTGTAAACAAATTCATACTTCTCATAAGAGCAACATGCTGTTCACACCAAACTTTTTTAACATGAAGAGAATATTCTGAAGATGCTAAATTGCGAGCGGATTTGGGATATCTTGAACGGTGTTGACGTGGTGATTTTTTAAAGTGATAGTAAAAAAGATAACCATAATTTTTTTTATATCTTTAAAGTGCAGCATCAAAACTCTTTAAAACTTTTTTCACACAGAGAACTAGTTATTCTGAGCAAACACTGTTATTTTCACAAGTATACAAGCTTCTATGAATTAAAGAAAATTTTAAAAAGAAATCAGAAATCTCCTCTCACTCTGCCTGCCTGTATCTAAGTATGTGTGTGTGCTGAGTGTCAGAGTGAGTGTAGGGGGGAGGGGTGAAAGGGAGGGAGGGTGAGAGATCAGTGACACATGCTGTCTTGCAGACCATCTTTGAGGAAGAAATGCACATTGATGTAGTGTAATCTACATAAATATATCGGATCTTTGAGAGTCTGATCTTTGAGAAAATATAAGATGTCACTAACTCTTTCATTGTTTGTTTTTTGCAGTTTTTTTATTTTTTACTGAACTGTACCATGAACTTGTCCTATGCAGTCACACAGCAAAAGATTAAAAAAATACAACTTTTAATAATTAATGAATAGCATGAGCGATGTATCTTCATTGTTAGACAATTATTTTCATAGTGTTATCTATTGAATATAAAATTATAATTAACAATTTCAAGACAAACTTTGACAACAAAACAAACTTTGCTGTTATCTGTTCAAAACATCTGAAAATTATACCATTTTAAGATGAGTTATATTTACATCACCCCATTACAATACTCAACTTGTTTTTTAAAGATATTTTGAAAGAATGAAGCGTTTATATAGCACTTTATTGTCTATTGCTGTATACCCACATGAACTGTGTGTTCATGTTAATTCACAGTACATAAACAAATGTTAAAAGATACAAATTTACATTTTAATAATGTATGAATACTTTTTTTAGCTTAATATTAATTAACATTAATAAATGCTATTTAATTATTGTTCATGTTAACTAATATAGTTAATGTTAACAAATGAAACTGGATGGCAAAATTTTATATATTGTGTGTATGTGTCTGTGTGTTGATTTTAAAGTGTAACCTTTTCAATGCTGTAAACTTTAAATCCAAACTGGCAGAGCGTTACTGTGAATGCATGTGCCAACTGGGCACCGTTTTCCTGATGCTATCGGGATGGCGACTGCGCAGATGGCGAGGGCCCGTTCATTGCTGCTTGCAGCTTTATTATATTATTGTATTTATTTATTAATTTAAAACCTATGATTAAATATTTAGTTTACTATTTAGTTTTTGTAACCACAAACTATACTTTTTAAATACTATAACTTTTTAAAATGATTTGTTTATTTATTTGTTTGTTTGTTTTAGTTATTATAAAGTATTTATTTAGTTTAATCCTCAGCTGTTATATCATAATATTATTTATTATATCATTGTGTTTGTTTGTTTATTTATTTATTTCAAACTTACGCGTAAATATTTAATTTAATATTTTATTTTTGTAACCACAAACTGTACATACATACATACATATTTCTTTAATTATTTATTGTTTTAGTTATTTTAAGGTATTTATTTAGTTTAATCCTCAGGTGTTATATAAAATATTTATTAATTGTTTTAGTTATTATAATGTATTTATTTAGTTTAATCCTCAGCTTTTATATCATAATATTATTTATTATGTCGTTGTGTTTGTTTATTTGTTTATTTATTTCAAACATACATGTAAATATTTAATTTAATATTTAGTTTTTGTAATCACAAACTGTACATATTTATTAATTTTTTTAGTTATTATAAGGTATTTATTTAGTTTAATCCTCAGGTGTTATATAAAAATATTTATTTATTGTTTTAGTTATTATAATGTATTTATTTAGTTTAATCCTCAGCTGTTATATCATAATATTATTTATTATATCATTGTGTTTGTTTGTTTGATTATTTACTTACGTGTAAATATTTAATTTAATATTTAATTTTTGTAACCACAAACAGTACATATATTTTTTATTGTTTTAATTATTATAAGGTATTTATTTAGTTTAATCCTCAGCTGTTATATAAAAATATTTATTATATTGTATAATAAATTGCATTTATTTATTTATTTAAAGCTTATGTTATAAACTTAAATATTTAATTTAATATTTTGTTTTTGTAACCACAAACTGTACTACTTTATTTGTTTGCTTATTTATTTATTGTTTTAATTATTATATAGTGCTTATTTTATTTAATCATCAGCTGTTATACAATAATATTATTTATTAAATTGTTGTATTTGTTTATTTATTCATATATTTAACACTTATGCTTAAATATTTAATTTAATATTTATTTTTGTAAGCACAAGCTGTGCATCTTTTTATTTATGTATTTATTCATTAATTCATTAATTCATTATTAGTATATATTTAATTGTATTTATGAAAGAGTCAAATTTAATAACATATAAATGCATTTATTTATTATGAAGTATTTATTTAGTTTTATTCTCAGCTATGTTATATAATATTAATTATTATATTGGTGTATTTATTTATTTAAAACTTATGCTTAAATATTTAATTTACCATTTAGTTATCTAATCACAAAATGTACTTATTTTTTACTGTATGTATTTATTTATTTATGCATTTTTAGTATATTTTATGGATTTATATTTGTACAAAAATAAACTGTAATAAATATGTAAATATTACATACATAAATGCAAAATTATAACTCAAAACAGTGTTTATTTTTGTTTCAGTTATTATATAGTATTTAATTGTATTCGCAGGTAGATTGTATTATTATTTTTATTACATTATGTTGTTTTTAAAATATTTATTGCATAAAAATATAAATAAATAAATACTTATCAAAAATATATGACATAAAACTACTGTTTTTAAAATCTACAAGACACAGTACATGACATTTGGCTTAGAGCCACCAAAAACAATTTGAGTTGCACGAGATGAACCTCAACAGATTGCAGCCCGGAGATTTCTAATAAGAAGCTGATGTCCAAGTCATTATGTCATTTGCACGCTGCTTTTTCACAGTTAACTTTTATGGCGCATTAACTTGCAAAATGGCATTACGAAATGTCAAGTTTACCATCACAGCTGTCATGCTGAAATAGCTGGAGATATGCCAGTGACGTTTATGCAAATGTGATTAGTAACCTGGAAATTGATTCAAGTTAAACTAGTGTAAATAACACCAATGTATCTAAAGCAACTGGTTGCTTTTTAGAAAACCAAATACCAAAGCATTTGATCCTGAGAAAAACAATACAGGTTCAACTGTAGCTGTATTCTAAGTTCTTGAAGTAAGATCTTAAAGCAAGGCTCAACAAATACATTTTTTTAATGCAAGCGGATGACTAATTCCCCCGTGTCCACAAAGATTTGATATTCACAGCTGGTCCGAGTTTTCTTTTGCACAAGCGTGTTTGTAAAAAGGGTCTAGCTCATTATTATAGTGATTTCAGTCCTAGTATTGTACAAGTTCATTGCTAAAATGCCAACGAGACGTTTTACCTCAGTAATTGGAAATGTAGCAATGTTAGGACATATGTTAGTTTGAAAGTAGAAAAATAATGAGAACAAAATCACAACTTTCTGGTGTGCCGTTTTATAGCAGCTGCGCTACTTTCTTAGCACTAATGAAATGGTGAAAAAAGCACAAGCCAATGCGTTGTTTCTGAATCTTTATGTCTTGGTTTGTTCTCACAGATATTGATGATTGTCAATCCAACCCGTGTCAGAATGGAGGCACCTGCATTGATGAGATCAACTCTTTCGTATGCCTGTGTCTGCCCAGCTACGGTGGAGCAACCTGTGAGAAAGGTAATGAAATAACACACATGTGCGCTTACGTGCAAATGGTGGAATATATGGGATGACAGAGATTTTGGAGATCTTAAAATGGTTTCAGAAGATTTGGTTGAGGTAAGGCTGCTCTTGGTGGGTTCATGAGTGCTGAATGGCAAATGAGCATTGAAGCAAATTTTCTAAACAAGTACATTATTGCCTAAAAACTCTTAAAAATTACATTTCGTAACACAAAAATAGTATTATTTATAACATTTTAGTGGATTTGGGTGTCCGCCTTGACACTCGCTGTGAGAAATACCGCAAATTGAGTGATATAAACTGTGAAACGGTTGAGTGCTGTTATCACTAGAAAATCGCACTCCTGGAAAAGGCTCTCGGCCAGTCAGATTCCAGGAACAGACAAGCAAATTTTCAAATGTGTTTTCTTCATTAACAAACTATATATTTGAAGTCTAAACAAGTACATTCTTGCCTAAAAACTCTTAAAACTACATTCCATTGCACAAAAACAGTATAATTTATAAAAATTATAGTGGATTTAGGTGTCCACCATGACACTCGCTGTGAGAAATTCCGTAAGCAAGTGATACAAACGATGAAACGGTTGAGTGCTGTTATCGCTAGAATGTCGCACTCCTGGAAAAGGCTCTCAGTGTCACGTTGAGATAGAGGGGAGGTCTGCATTCTGTCACGTTTGAATAACAGGAAGTCTGGGTCCAAATGCAGGGAGGGAAAGAATATATTTAATAAACACAAAAACAGAACAAAAAGGCCAACACGGCACAAACTGAAACACTACAAAACAAAATCAAGAACTCAAAGGTCAGGGATTTCCAAGAACACAAAGTACACATAACTAGAGACAAGACAATGCAGACCTGAAAACGGAATGAAGAGTGAGTGTTCTTATACAGAGTCCAGATAGTGAACAGCTGTGTGTGAATCAGTGGTAATGACAAAACAGACGTGATGAATCAGAGTGCAGTGCAAACAGCGACCTCAGGTGGCTGAGGGAAAACCCACAGCCCCGATCATGACACTACCCCCTCTCTAGGGAACGGCTACCATGCAGATTCCAGGACCAGACAAGCAAATTTTCAAAAAGATGTTATCTTTATTAACAAACTGCATATTTGAAGTCTAAACAAGTACAATATTGCCTAAAAACATTTAAAACTACATTCCGTGACACAAAAACAGTATTATTTATTAAATTATAGTGGATTTGAGTGTCCGCCATGACACTCGCTGTCAGAAATACCGCAAGCAGAATGGTGAATGGGTTGAAAATGGTGAAACGGTTGAGTGCTATTATCGCTAGAATATCACTCTCCTGAAAAAGGCTCTCAGCCAATCAGATTCCAGACAAGCAAATTTTCTGATGCATTATCTTTCATGACAAACCATATATTTGAAGTCTAAACAAGTACATTCTCGCCTAAAACTCTTAAAACTACATTCTGTGACACAAAAACAGTATTATTTTTTAAAATTATAGTGAAAAATGTTGTGAGAAATACCAAACAACTTTGACCTTTGAAACAAGTCGAGTATGGTTTCACTAATAATAAACATACATTTGCTTAAAGCATCCATATTTGTCCATGCCCATGTTGATTAGAGTATCAAACTTTTAAAAAGTATTAATTTAAGGTACATTTAGAACAGGTAAAAATGTGCAATTAATCACAAGTTAACTCGACAATCATGCGAATAATCGTGATTAAATATTTTAATCGACAGACCTAATATATATATATATATATATATATATATATATATATATATATATATATATATATATATACAGGGTGCGATTTGCCGGGGGGCATGGGGGGGATTTCCCCCCCTCTGGTCTATGCATCCCTGCCTCTGCTGATTTATTTTTATCCACGGCGAAGCTGTTCCTACATCTTTTATTATTCACGATACGCACTCTAAAGTCATCTGAATCAAAGGATTCGCCATACCCGCTTTAAAGTTGAACGTTCTGAATCAAATGATTCGCGATCCGATTGGAGCGCTTCTAAACAGTGGATCTTTTTGCGACGCAGTGGTTTACTGATTCGGAGTTTCCAAAAAGCTCCGTTGATACTTTGCTGACCTTCTCTATAAAATGTATTCGTTGTTTGAAATTAAATCATACTATTAATAGGCCTAACTTACGATGTTTTTATTAAATTGTGATCACATAGCTAATACAGCTTCCGTCGTATTAAAAACATTTCATGACCTGACTCTCATTATCTTGTTCTTGTTCTTGTATATAATGTGCATTGTTTACAGATTACACTAACAGTTTGGTCAACCTCTGCCTATGGAGAGAGAAAAAAAAAGTTTTCAAAAGCATCCCCCCCTCTGTTTTTTTTTCACAAATCGCACCCTTATATATATATATATATATATATATATATATATATATAGTTGATACTTTAGCAGTTGAGTAAAAAACAAATAACTTCAGGTACAGGCTTTTACACTGATGGCAGTATGTGCGGATAGCCCAGGTGAATCCTGTCAAACTAAACAAGCTGCACCTGTACTGAGACGCAGCACATTTAATCCTGGTGTAATCCAAGCGGTGTCAGACCTCCGCAGCACCATCGTTTTCTCCAGCCTGAATGTGTTTGCTGTACCGTCCTATGGCCTTACAACCAAGCGTTCAGCTGCAAGGCAATGAAGCATGGGCGATCAATCCCGTCCCTGCCGTGAGAGAGAGAATGTGAGACAGAGAGGGAAACGGGAGTGAAAAAACAGAGGAAGCAGTGGGTGGAATGCAGTCGCTCTGGTGGAGCGTAACGCACCTTCACCCGAATCCTCCCCTCCAAATGTACCCCCCCAAAGAGAGCTAGGGGAGTGGAGGAAGCCCTCCCATCATACACACACGTTATGTCTTGTAAAGTGGGCCGGAGGAATGGGAGCAGTAGACTGGAACGGGTCCATGGCTGCCCTTCTGCTGGCAACAGGATGTTCATTTTTGGAAACTACTTCATTAACACGCAGGACTAGTGTCAGTGTCTGTAGTCTTTCATTTATATTTTATTTCATACCAGTACTTCATTAAATGCTTGATTCTGATTGGTGATGTGGCAAAGGATTATAGAAAGTAGCTATATCTTTTCTAACTGATCCGACTTACGATTTCCCATAGGCTTTCATTGAGGGGGTCAAAACTTTTGCACAATAACACTGATGCAGTATTTAGGCTATCTATCACTAGCAAAGCTTAATTACTATGCTACGAACATACTAAAACATGTTAATAATGTGCTAATCGTGATAGCAACATGGTAATCATGCTAAAAACATGTTAGCAACATGTTAATCGTGCTAAATTATGATAACATGCTAATTGTGCTACCAATGTGCAATAATGATGTTAAAAACATGCTGACCACACTACTGACATGCTTGCAACATGCTAATCATGTTAAAACATGCTAGTAACATGTTGATCATGCTAGTAACATGGTAATCCTGTTACAGTGTGCCAGCAACATGTTAACAACATGCTAATCATGTTAAAAACGTTAATAACATGCTTAACACCCTGCTGAAAAAACCAGCATATGCTGGTTAGGTATGTTTTGGTGCTGGGATGCTGGTTTTAGCTGGTTAATGCTGGTCCTTTGCTGGTTTATGCTGGTCCCTTGCTGGTTTATGCTGGTCCCTTGCTGGTTTATGCTGGTCCTTTGCTGGTTTATGCTGGTCATGTTGCTGGTCAAGGACCAGCATAAACCAGCAAAGGACCAGCATTAACCAGCAACATGACCAGCATAAACCAGCAAAAACCAGCAAGGGACCAGCATAAACCAGCAAAGGACCAGCATATACCAGCTAAAACCAGCATCCCAGCACCAAAACATACCTAACCAGCATATGCTGGTTTTTTCAGCAGGGCATACTAACAACACATTACAAAATGTTAACAAACTTGTCAGCAATGTGCTAATCATGCTAAAAACATGCTAACAACATGTTAATCATGCTAGAAACATACTAACATGTTAACCATTCTACAAACTTGATAGCAACATCCTAATTATGCTAGCAACATGCTAACAACATGCTGATCATGTTAAAAACATGTTAGCAAAATGCTTATTCTAGAAACATGCTAGAAACACAATAATCATATTAGAAACATGCCAGCAAAGTGCTAATCATGCTAAAAACATGTTAATCATGCTAGAAACATATTACCAAGTTAACCATTTTAAAAACTTGCTAGCAACATCCTAATTATGCTAAAAGCATGCTAGAAACATGCTAAAAACACGTTAACCATGGTAAAAACATGTTAGCAACATACTGACAGCATGCTAGTCATGCTAGAAAAATGCTAGCTACATGTTAATAATTCTAGGAACTTGTTAGCAATATACTAACCATGCCAAAACGTAATGTTGTGTTAATGTTAATCATTCCAGAAACATGCTAGTAATATACTAACCATGCAAGAAACCTGTTAGCAACATGCTAATCATGCTTGAAACATGTTTACAACATTTACAACATACTAACTTCCTAATCTTACTAGAAGCATTCTAACAGCTTCCTGGAAAATGCGGAAACGCTAATCATGCTAGAAAAATGTTAGTCATGCTAGAAACATGCTAACAACATGTTAATAATTTTTGGAACTTGCTAGCAACATCCTAATTATGCTATAAGCACTCTAACAGAATGCTAGAAACATGCTAGCAACATGCTGACAGCATGATAATCATGCTAGAAACATATTAGCAACATATTAACGACATGGTAATCATGCTAAAAACGTGCTAATAAGGATAGTAACGTGTTAACATGTTAATCATTCTAAAAACATAACAACAGAATCATTCTTGTAACTTGCTAGCAACATGCTAGAAGCATGCTAACAGCATGCTGACAACACACTAATCATGCTAGAAACATGTTAGCAACAAAACATCATAATAATGACAGATGATAATTATGTTAGAAATCTACTAACACGTTAATCATCAATTTTAGGAACTTACTAGCAACATGCTAATATCATCCTAATAATGATAGTAACATGCTGGCAACATGTTAATTATTCTAGAAACATGCTAATCATGTTAGAAACACGTTTGCAACATGCTGACAACATGCTAATCATGCTAGAAGCATGTTGGCAACATATTAACAATGTTGATTATGTGAGAAAAAAGGCTAGCAACATGTTAACTATGTTAAAACATGTTAACAACATGTTAATCGTAATAGCAACATGTTAGTGGCATGCTAACAACATGCTAGTCATGTTAAAAACATGCCAATCATGTTAAAAACATGATAGCAATGTACTTATCATTTTAGAAACATGTTACTAACAAGCTTACAACACGCTAATTATGCTAGCAGCATGCTAAATCATTCTTGCAATATTTTATCAACATCTATCTAGCTAAACTTTTAAACTTTAAGCTTTTACAACTGCTTCAAACTTTCAGACAAGGCTTTTTTAAGCAACTTCAAAGTTTGTTCGTGAACTTTACTCATTACTTATTATGTAATTACTGTCTTTATTTAACATTTTTGCAAAAAACCTTACCTCAAAGCACATAAGTGTTGCATCACCACCTTGTCATGATTTAACACAAATACGGCTTATTTCTCACCTAGAATGGCATTTTTAAATCACGCCTTGAGAGCAACAATCTGGATGTTGTTGTGCGTGAACAGTGGTTAATGTACACCCGCACACACCCCTTCAATAAGAATGATCAAAGAGGTGCCGAAGCCCGTGTCAGGTTAATTTGTTTGCTCGCCCAGTCTCCGGTGTAATGTGATTCAAAGACTGTCTGTTCTCATCACAACCACATCAGTCCTTTGAAGCTCACCTGCCTCCAAAAAGAAACCTCCAGTTTCCATGGCGACCACTACCGATGTCAATACACCTACAACACCGCCAAACCGGTCAGGTTCAGAGGCCAGCTGTTCGATACGCGGCGTAATGTGTGTATCAACAAACCCACTGAGCCAATTAATGTGTTCTGCTAATTGCAACTCTTACGAACGCTCAAATTGAAGTAAAAGCATTTCTAAACACATTAAACCATTGCATCAAAGCAGCTATCCCTAATGTATTTTTGCGGGAAAATTATCTCAATTGTTTTTAACATTGTTAAATTTCCATGAAGAAATGTAGCTTTTGGCTCAAAAGCTTCCCTGCTGGTTGCTCCCTCTCAAATTACTCACATCAGATCTTGAGAAGTACATGTACCTGGCAATTTCTGCTCAATTGATTTTGTAAAGACCAAAAATAAATAAATTTATAAACATGCATGGTGCGCACTAAACGTCCTCTATTCTTCACGTGGAGCAAATCATTTGCTAATTAAATAAAAAGCTGATTAATGTGTGACGTGCTTAATTAACCCTAGTGTAACAGCAACATGTTAATAAACAATGCTAAAACATGCTAGCAACATGTTAATCATGCTAGTAACACACTGATCATGCTAAAACATGCTAGCAACATGTTAATCATGCTAGTAACACACTGATCATGCTAAAACATGCTAGCAACATGTTAATCATGCTAGTAACACACTGATCATGCTAAAACATGTTAGCAACATGCTATTCATGTGAGTAACACGATAACACTCTGTTAAAAATGTGCCAGAAGCATGATAATCATGCTAGCATAAGCCAACATGGTAATCATGCAAAAAAATGCTAAAACCATGCTAATTACGTTGTTGCTAAAAATGCTAACAACATGCTAAAGACACTAATCATGTTAGAAAACATGCTAGTAACATGGTAATCATGCTTCCAACGTGCTAACAACATGCTAATCATGTTAACAAAGTTCCAGCAACATGCTAATCACGCTTGTAACATGCTAATCATGCTAACAAAGTTCCAGCAACATGCTAATCATGCTTGTAACATGCTAATCATGCTAACAAAGTTCCAGCAACATGCTAATCACGTTTGTAACACACTAATCATGTTAACACATGCTAGTAGCATGGTAATCATGCTACCAACATACTAACAACATGTTAATCATGCTAAAAACATGCTAATAACATGTTATTCATGTTAGTAACACAGTAACACACTACTAAAAATGTGCCAGAAGCATGATAATCATGCTAGCATTATGCCAACATGGTAATCATGAAAAACATGCTAAAACCATGCTAATCACATTGTTGCTAAAATGCTAACAACAATGCTAAACACACTAATCATGTTAGAAAACATGCTAGTAACACTGTAATTATGCTTCTAACGTACTAACAACAGGCTACTCATGGTAACAAATTATGCTAACAAAGTTCCAGCAACATGCTAATCACGCTTGTAACACGTTAATCATGCTAAAACATGCTAGTAGCATGGTAATCATGTTAAAACATGCTAACAACATGCTTTTCACGTTAGTAACACAGTAACACACTGCAAAAAATGCTACCAACTATGCTAACAACAATGCTAAACACACTAATCAGTTTAGAAAACATGCTAGTAACATGGTAATCATGCTTCCAACGTACTAACAACATGCTACTCATGGTAACAATGTGCCAGTAACATTCTAAAACATGCTAGTAACATGGTAATCATGCTAATAACATAATAACAACATGCTAATCATGGTAAAAAACATTTGAGTAACATGCATCTCATTTTAGAAACATGTTAGCTACATGTTAACCATGCTAGAAACTTGCTAGCAACTTGCTAACCATACAAGAAACATTCTAACAACATGTTAGAAACACGTTGGCAATATGTTGACAAAATGCTAAGCATGCTAGAAACAGGTTAACATGTTAATCTTGATAAAAAAACGTTAACAACACAATAATAACGCTACCAACATGTCAACATGTTAGTAACATGTTAATCCTGCTAGCAATGTGCCAGGAACATGCTAATCATGCTAACAATATGCCAACAACATGTTAACAAACAATGTTAAAACATGGTAGCAGCGTGTTAACAAGATGGTAATCATGTTAAAACATTCTAACAACATGCTAATCATGCTAGTAACATGCTAATAATGCTACCAATGTGCTAAAACATGCTAAAATATGCTAGTAACATGGTAATATGCTACAGATGTACTAACAACATGCTAATCATGTGAAAAACATAGTTAATCCTACTAGCTATGTGCCACACTAATAACATGGTAAAAAAAATTTGCTAGTAACATGGTAATTGTGCTACCAACATACTAACAACGTTTTTTAAAATATGGTAATAACATGGTACTATACTAACAACACGTTAATCATGCTAAAATGTGCTATTTACATGCTAATCATTCTAGAAACATGATAACAATGCTAGAAACATGTTGCCAATATGTTGACAACATGCTAATCATGCTAGAAACATGATAACAACATGTTAACCATGTTAAAAACTTGCTAACAACATGTTAATCATACTAAAACGTTCTAACAATGCTAGAAACATGTTAATCTTGCTAATCCAGGTCACTTTAAAGGAATGTACGTTTTCGAACTTGTACTTTTGGCTCAGAAAGATTCCCTGCTGGTTGCTCCCGCTCAATCTACTCATGTCAGATCTTGAGAAGTACATGTACCTGGCAATTTCTGCTCAGTTGGCTTTGTAAAACTTGAGAAACCGAACAGAAGAAATTCATAATCATGCATGGCATGCCGCAAACGTCCTCTATTCTTCACGTGGAGCAAATCATTTGCGAATTGAATAAAAAGCTGATTAGTGACATGCTTAATTAATCCCAGTGCTGCCGAATGCACTTCAAACCATATTTCATGCCACTTGCGTATGTTAATAACACACGCTTGTTCCGTTGTATATCTTTTCTTTTAAAACCCCAATCCGTGACGCAAATATTTGTTCAGAGAGAACAGAAAGTGCCTTTGAAAAAAGGTTCACAGTCCCGAGTGAGGATGAAGGGACATTAATGCCGGCCGCGGCTCGCGAGTCACATTTTAAACCGATGCTTTCGATGCAGGAAACCATCTGCGAAGACTCCCGAGCACAACGCACACACAATTTCTGCATATATCGCTCCCTTCCCGCTCATAATTTAGTGAGTGCGAGCAATTCCCACTGTATCTGCCTGACTGTGAATTATTTGTTAAGTCAAATGTGTGGTGAAGATTTATGAGCTGGAGTCATGGCTGATGCTTATTAACTTAGGCCCACCACAAAATCATTTTGTTGTCGTAGTCGGGAGTTTGTCCCCAGTCTAGCGTGATAGCGCAAACATCTCAGCCAATGCTGCTGTGGTTTTCAAACAGCCTTGCTGTTATTGTGATATAATTATTTTAGAGTTCACAACACAGTTCCCCCTGGGATTGTTGTTGTTTGTTTGTTTGTTTAGCGTAAAGTAGCAGTGACTTCATGGGCATTTGGTGTAGAAGTGAATGAGTTCAGTGTATTTTATTTATTTATTTTTAAATTAGAAGAATTATCTGTAACGATATACATATATATGTACAGTATAGATGTACATTTGTTTATTGTATATTGATGTGTTGTTTCCTTTATGTATACAAAACAAGTTAATTCTAAAAATACATATTAAAATAATTCTAGTAATACTATCTGTTAAAATAACAACCAAAATATCCCAATAACTAGCTGCTTTGATGTCTGTTAATGAAAGAACGCAATTAAGTGTTTGATAACTTTATTAAATTAGACTATATTGTCTTGCTGAAGGGCACAGGTAGCTATAAGACATTTATTATAATGGGTTTATGTAATATTGTTTTAAGTTACTTAAATTAGAAGTTATTTTTAAAAGTCAAATAAATGTTCAATTGATAGCTCTCAATTATACTGTAATGTTGAATGGTTATGGTCAAGGGTTAGATATTAGGAAAAAAAATTGAGAGAGACATCAGTTGGTATCACTGATACTTGCCTTTAGTCATAAAACAAGATGGGATTAAACAAATATTAAACATATACTTTCTTTGTTTTGTTTCAACATTAATTTAAAGATTGTAATTTGAAGACAAATTGAACAATCGATCAATGGAAGGATAGACAAATTGAATGAACAAATGAAAAATGAAAGAATAGATGGACAAATTGTTCGAACTAACAATGGATGGATGAATGGATAGACAAATTGAATGAATAAAAAAATTGACAAAACGATGGATGGACAAATTGAACAAACAGTGGATGGATGGATGGACAAATTGAATGAACGAATGATGGATGAATGGATAGATGGATAAAAAAACAAATTGATCAAATGAAAGATAGAAGGATAGACAAACTGAAAGAACAAATGATGGATGATGTATAGATGGATGGACAAATTGAATAAACGAATGATCCATAGATAGATGGATGGATGCAGAAATTGAACAATCGATGGATGGATGGACAAATTGAAAGAATGAATGAAAAATGAATGAATAGATGGACAAATTGTCCGAACTAACAATGGATGGATAGATGGTGGACAAATTGAACAAACAAATGATGGATGGAAATTGATAGCTCTCAATTATACTGTAATGTTGAATGGCTATGGTCAATGGTTAGACATTAGGGGGGAAAATGAGAGAGACATCAGTTGGTATCAGTGATACTTGACATTAGTTAAAACAAGATGGGATTAAACAAATATATACTTTCTTTGTGTTGTTTCGACATTAATTTGAAGATTGTAATTGAAGACAAATTGAACATTTGGTCAATGGATGAATGGACAAATTGAACGAAACAAGTGAAGAATTAATGAATGACAAATTGTTTAAATAACGATGGATGGATGGATGGATGGATGGACAAACTGAACAAATAAATGATGGATGGATGAATGGATAGATGAATTGAACAAATTAATGAAAAAAATTGACAAGACAATCAATGGATGAATGGATGGATGGATGGATAGATGAATTGATGGATGGATGGATAGATAGATGAATAAACAAATTGATAGAACGAATGATAGATGGATAGACAAATTAAAAGAACAAACGATGGATGGATGGATGGATGGATGGATGGATGGATGGATGGATGGATGGATGGATGGATGGATGGATGGATGGATGGATGGATGGATGGACAAATTGAACAAACAAACGATCCATAGATAGATGGATAGATGCAGAAATTGAACAATCGATGGCTGGATGGCTGGATGGACAAATTGAACAAATTAATGAAAATGAATGGACAAATTGTTTGAGCAAACGATGAATGTGAAATTATTGCAATATAAAAGTATAATTAAAAACTTTAATGTTAGGTGAGATTAATCACAAGAATAATTTCAGAAAAAAATGTGTGATTAGTTAATTAGTTATTTTTTTAATCGATTGACAGCACTATTATATATTTCTTAAATACATTATGTATGTGTATTTATATATACATTTAAATATATACAGTACACTCACATGCATTATATAATCGTAATTAATTGTATCCAAAATAAAAGTTTACAATGATTCACGATTAATACTCTGGAATGGTCTTCTCCGGTGAAACAGCCTATATGTCGCATGTCACACATGGATATTTATCATATAAAAAGTGAAAGTATCTCGTGGGCATGACCACATTAAAAATAATTAGCTCTGAGGGCAAAACTGTAAATCGCGTTGGTTTCATATGGATTACTTCATTATAGAATATTTTTCTTCGACAAGAAATAGTAGAAGATATCAAGCTTTCTATAGATATATCTCTCGTTTCTGTGTGCTGAGTATTCACTGAGGTTAAGTTCATTTTAGTGATGCATTTCTAAAAGCAGTTTGTGGAGACAGTGAAGACAGAAAGCACCCTGTTTGTTTCTTTATTATAAAAAAGCACAAAGTTCAGTTGTTATCGTCAATACCCCAGGGAGTTAATAAATGAGCTGATATAACATTTTGATATGCAAAATATAGTTTTGTTATCTCTATAAGATGTTTCTGATGGTCGTAAGTTCAATAGATGCGCCTGAAAACCATCAGGTTTCACAGTTTGAAAGCATCATGTAGTCTCAATCCATTCTGTCAGGCTGCAATGCTGGACTGGTCAATATTTATAATAAATATTTGACAGGTTATTTTTGTATGTGGCTGTGTTGACTTGTATTGAAGGCAGAAAACAAATATTTTGTAAGAAAACAGAAGAAGCAGGAGATTGCACCCAACATTGTACCGCTCTCCTGAGATTAGTCTAATATAATGCATTGATACCATACATAGTGAAATAGGTTGTAAATGGTAAGTCATTTTTTTTGCCTTACATATCTGTGGCATTTTTGAGCCACATCAAGCCCTGAAGTCAATTTCTGAGAAAATGACTATTGGACCTTGCATGTTTGTAACATGGTTAAACAATGCACCAATGCACCCGACGGCATTTTCTTTTATCTTGAGAGAAGTTTTGTCAAGAGCAGCGGATTGATTGACAGCTGAAAAGAGTGGTGGGCATGTTACACGCCGTCTAGTCTGAGCTGGAAGCAGGCAGATCTGAAAATAATCAAGACAGACAGTGAGCTGTACCACTGAGGTCCTGCATCAACTAATATTGAGCACAGCCAAATTAATCACAGTCTTCTGGGTCTTTAGATAGTGTTTGCACTAATGAAGATTTCTTAATTATAACATCACATCAACAGGAGGGTGTGGTGAAGATTACTAAACACGGGGTGGTTGAGCAGTTACAAATTGATATCTTGTCTAGCATTTTTTAAATTCTTGTTATGAATGCAAGTCAGAAACTTCTATGCGGAAGTTCTTGCATATTCCATATATGGAAAGCGGGAAGTTGAAGGCGGGGCAGCTAAAGCATACTAATTAGGTTTAAGGTCATATTGAAATTCATAGGTCATTCCAAAAAGTCGGCATTTCTAGTAAGACTAGTGTTATTTAAACTAAATAATTAACATTATCGAAATTGCTCTGCAAAGTTTTATGGCACAAGTCCACATTATTTCCACATTGGATTAAATGAACATTATTGAAGTTGTTCTGGAGAGTTTTATGGCACAGGTCCACATGCATACGCTACCTAATAATCTGTGGCAGACGCACTCAGGGGAGAGAATCAAGTATTCATCAAGCTTCAGTCTTCATGCATCAGAGAGCCACGGCGTGAGGATTTTTTTGTTTTAGGTTACCAATCAGGGCTGTGAGCCAGTGAAAATTGCTCCCTTCTGCTAGAGGAATATGAATGAATGCTGTGGAGTGCTGGTGTTAGTGAGGCAGCTGGAAAAAGAGGAAGACATTATAGGGAGATGTGGCCGCACTTGGCAACTTTCCTTGTCTTGTTTGAAAGCAATTGTTGAAGTTTGGCACTAAAAGTACGCAGAATTCTCAAAACTTTGTTTGGCAAATACATTATGCACTGCGAATGCCTCCCGGCGGGATAGACCAGTTTGAATTTGTAGGCTGGGTGGTGCTGGTTGCTGGAGGTTAAGTCTGGATCACTGCAATGCTGGTCTTTTAGGGTTCCTGCGGGTCCATAAAATATCTTAAATAGGCTTTTCAAACTTTAAAGCTGTAAAAAAACTGCTCATGACATCCCAAAGGTCATCTTACATTAATTATATTAAGTTTTAGTGAGGGTTGCGCACCATTCATCCCTGAATTGACATCAAAAGATATTCATACTGTATAAATTAGACCAATTTATCAAGACCAACTGTCAATGTATGGAAAAAAAGTTTGACAAACTGATGGATGGATGGACAAATTGAATTAATGATGGATGGATGTCTGGATGGAAAAATTGAACAATCGAACGAACGATGGATGGATGGATGGATGGATGGGTGGGTGGATGGATAAATAGAACAATCTAACAAATGAACGATGGATGGATGGACAAATGGATCAAACAAATGATGGATGGATGGATGGATGAATGAATGGACAAATTGAACGTTTGATAGATGGATGGATGGATGGATGGATGGATGGACAAACTTAAACGATGGATGGATGGATGGATGGATGGATGGATGGATGGATGAACAAACTGAACAAACTGAACAAACGAACGGTGGATGGATAGATTAAAAAATGTAACAATTGAAAGAACAATTGATAGATAAATCGAACAAATGAACGATGGATGGATGGAAAGACAAATTGATGGGACGAACGTATGGATGGATAGAGGGATGGATGGATGCACAAATTGAATGATGGATGGATGGATGGATGGATGGATGGATGGATGATGGACAAATTGAAGGAACAAATGAAAAATGGATGGATGGATGGATGGATGGATGGATGGATGGATGGATGGATGGATGGATGGATGAACAAAATGAACAAACAAACGGTGGATGGATGGATGAAAAAAATGTAACAATCGAAATAACAATTGATAGATGGATAAATCGAACAAATGAACGATGGATGGATGGACAGACAAATTGATTGAATGAACGGATGGATAGATGGATGGATGACAAATTGAACCAACAAATGAAAATTGGATAGATGGACAAATTGTTTGAACGAAATGGATGGATAGATGGACAAATTGAACGAATAAATGAAAAAGTTTGACAAGACAATGGATGAATGAATGTATGGATGGACAAATTGAACAAACAAATAATGAATGTATGGATGGACAAATTGAACAAACAAATAATGGATGGATGAATGGACAAATTGAATGAATTAATAAAAAAGTTTGACAAGACAATGGATGAATGAATGTATGGATGGACAAATTGAACAAACAAATAATGGATGGATGAATGGACAAATTGAATGAATTAATAAAAAAGTTTGACAAGACAATGGATGAATGAATGTATGGATGGACAAATTGAACAAACAAATAATGGATGGATGAATGGACAAATTGAATGAATTAATAAAAAAGTTTGACAAGACAATGGATGAATGAATGTATGGATGGACAAATTGAATGAACAATAGATGGATAAATTGAATGAACGAACGATGGATGGATGGACAAACTGAATGAACGAGCGAACGATGGATGGATAGATGGATGAATAAATATGGATGGATGGATGGACGGACAGACGGACAAATTGAATAAATGACCAATCCATAAATGGATGGATAAATTAAACGAATGAATGGAAAATGGATTTATGGATTTATGGATGGATGGATGCATGGACAGATTGTTCGAGCAAACAATGGATGGATGGACAAATTGAACAAACAATCGATGAATGGATGGATAGATGAATGGATGGACAAACTGAATGAACAAACAATGGATAGATGGACAAATTGAACAATTGAGCAAACAATTGATGGATGGATAGATAGATAAATTGAATAAACAAACAATGGATGGATGGACAAATTGATTGAACGAACGGTAAATAGATGAATGAATGGACAAATTGATTGAACGATGGATAGATAAATGGATGGAGAAATTGAATAATCGAATGAATGATGGATAGATGGAGAAATCGAACGAATGATGGATTGATGGATAGATAGATAGATGGATAAATCTAACAAACAAACGATGGATGGATGGATGGATGGATGGATGGACAGACAAATTGAATGATAGTTTTTTTTTTTTTTGATTGAATGAACAGATGACAAATTGAATGAACAGATAGATAGATAGATAGATAGATAGATAGATAGATAGATAGATAGATAGATAGATAGATAGATAGATAGATAGCTTTGAATGTGAAAAAAATTTAAAAGACAATTGATGGACAGACGGATGGTTGGAAGGACAGATGGATACATGAATGGATATACAAGATAGATGGGGTAACAAAGTCACTTTCTTGCTGTGCATCAAGATTCTGTCAGCCGTGAGAATGAAAAGAGAAAGCAGTAGACTCTGTTGAGCATTGCAATTTGATCAGTCTAAGACACCGGAACCACACTGCGTTCAAGCTTCTGGATTCATTCAGCACTGTTGACGGAGTATTGTAATACAGTAGGAACGCATCCAAATTGGTGCGCTCCAGCAGAGCCTGCCCTCTTATCTCCAGTCGCAGGAAGAATAGAGATGCTGGAGGCATTACAAGTCACCGTTGGCATTCCTTGGCACTCGGCCCGGAATGGGAACGGGCGGTTGTCACCGGTCCTCCACCTGAAAGCCTTTGCCCCAAAGCCTAGTGGGAGTTGCAATGCTTTGAAGAAAGCAGCCTGACGGTGTTCAAAGCAGGTGATATTGCTCACCACAGGCTTTGCTTTCATATCCCATGCTCATTAAACCGGTCCTTCTGTAAATATTTGCAAAAAGAGACCTGTGGAATAGCAGCCGAGTAGAGTCCTTCATTTCTTTCTTCTTTGTGAGGCTAAACTGGTAAATCACAACTCAGTGATGGCTTTCAGGTCTGATAGGGTCATGCAGGAAAACAATGCTAAATGTAAATAAAAAAATGCAACAATCATATACACTGCCATTTTTAAGTTTCTTATGCTCATTAGACTGCATTTATTTGATCAAAATCCAGAAAAAATGTAATATTGTGAAATATTATTTTAATGTAAAATAACTGTTTTCTATGTCAAAATATTTTAAAATATAATTTATTCCTGTGGTGCAAAGCTGAATTTTCACCATCATTACTCCAGTCTTCAGTGTCACATGATTCTTCAGAAATCATTCTAATATGCTGATTATTATCAGTGCTGGAAACAGTTGTGCCACTTAATATTTTGCTGGAAGCTGTGATACTTTTTTCAGGATTTTTTAATAAATAAAATAAATAAAAAGAACACCATTTATTTAGAATAGAATTCTTTTGTAACATTATAAACTTTTTATTATTCTTTTTTAATTTTTATATTATGATTCAGCAAGAATGTGTTAAATTGATAAAAAGTGATAGGAAAGATTATTAGAAAAGATTACTTTATTTAATTTATATTATAGATTATTTTAAACATTTTTAACATCCACACACGTAACGATAACATCAAATAAAACCGACAAAGAACTCAGGAAACAGACAGACTTATAAAGGGTAACCAATGATTAAACACAGGTGACGGGGATAACTCTTAACAAGGACTAAACCTAATGATGACAGAATGACAGGGGGAGACAATGGGAGAAACCAAAGACCAAAAACAGACATGAAATGTGACAGTAGGATAGGAAAACAACTTAAAAAGTTATGTATGTGTGTGTATATATATATATATATATATATACACACACACACACACACACACACACACACACACACACACACACACACACACACACATCCATCTGTTTTTCATTTATTCATTCAATCTGTCCATCCATCCATCCATCTACGGGTTGGTCTTTTATTCAATTTGTCCATCAATCCATCAATCCATTCATTCATCGATCATTTGTTCGTTCAATTTGTCCATCCATCCATCTATCATTCGTTAGATCAATTTGGTTATTTATCCATCTATCCATCCATCCATCATTTGTTTGCCCATCCATCCATTGTCTTTTCAAACTTTTTCATTAATTTGTTCAATTTGCCCATCCATTCATCCATCTATCATTTGTTTGTTCAATTGGTCTATCCATCCATCCATTGTTCGTTCGAATAATTTGTCCATCCATCCATCCATTTTTCATTAGTACGTTCAATTTGTCCAACCATCCATTGATCGATTGTTCAATTTGTGCATCTATCCATCCATCTATGAATTGGTCTTTTATTCAATTTGTCCATCAATCCCTCTATCCATCCATCCCTCCATCCATCCATCATTTGTTTGTTCGATTTATCCATCTATCGATTGTTCTTTTGATTGTTAAATTTAATGTTATAATGTTATGCGAAGCAAAACAAAACTAAGCCAAACAAAAAGCAGAGCAAAGCAAAATAAAACAAAGCAGAGCAAAAAAAAATATAAATGAATAAAATTAAAATCCAAGCAAAAAAAAACAACAACAGCAAAAAAAAAGCAAAACAACAAAACAAAAAGTAAACAAAAAACAAAGCAAAACAAAACAAAGCCAAACAAAAAAACACAGCAAAAGAACACAGAACAAAAGCAGAGCATAACAAAATAAAGCAAAGCTAACCTAAATAAAACCAAACAAAACCTGAGCAAAGCAAAACAAAGAAAAACTAAAGCTAAATAAATCAACAAAACTAAATAAAAACCATAGCAAAGCAAAATAAAACAAAGCAAAACAAGAAAACAAAAGTGGAGCAAAACAAAAAAGAAAAAGAAAAACATCAAGTCAAAAAGCAAAACTTAGCAAAACCTGAGCAAAGTAAAACAAACCAAAATGAAAAACAAAATAAAAACACAGAACAAAAAAATAAATTAAACAAATCAAAGTGAACAAATAAGCAAAGCATAAAAAAGCAAAACACAGCAAAGCAAAACAAAACAAGACTATATTAAATGCAGGTTTTTGTCAGAGCTGTGGTACAGTGTGTAGTGTGACCTTTAGCTTCTCCACTGTCCTGTTATTTTAAGGAAAAGAAAAAGCTAATAAAATAAAATAAAAATATTTTAATAAAATTCACAGACTCTTCTTTGAGAGCTCGCTGGCTGTTTTGGACACTTACAGTTTATCTAGAGCTTCTTTCAAGCGTGACTTGTCAACGGTCGGCAACGTTTTTCTGATTAATGCGTGGCTAGTGAATGAGCAGCAGTTAAAAATAAAAAGGGCAAGTCCTTCCAACTGAGTGATTGGGTCATTTATCCCCATCACGATGTGATATTTTAGTGCTGTGGTTTCCAGACCCCTGATGATGAAACATTCGGGGGGTTGATTTTCAGGTGTCGCCATTTCGTGAAACACGTTTTTGCACTTCGTGAGAATGGAGGTCGTAAACAAGCGTAAGTAGACACGAGTGGCGATAGTGGAGATTACTGTTTGGGCCACCTCATTCTGTCTCGGCTGATGTAGCCAAGATCATCCGAGAGCGAGGAGTAATAAGCGCACGTTCACAGATGTGAAAGTGATGGAGCGAGAACAGAGGGGCGAGCGCTGGAACAAGGAGCGACAAACATGTTGCTATTTCTGCTTGTGTACAGACACCATCCGTATCTCTGGCAGGGAGATGCATGCTTATGGCCTCCACGGTACGGGCTGTTGGCGCACTTGATTTAAAGGTCCTGGCGCTTGTTAAAGCTGATGCGAGCCGAAAACACTCGGGTTTCATACACTCACGCTCACAGCCACAAGGTGCATCAGCTTGGTTTATCGAGAGCAATTACAGGCCATCCATGGGGAGCCCATTACGACGCTTGGCTCTACGGCTTTGCAACTGGTGTAGGATCCATCCAGGAACTGATCTACGATTTCCTAAATTTAGAGAAAAAAAAATTGACTTGAAATTCAAAGCAGATAAAATCAGCCATTTTTAAATTAAATAAAAAATTGCGACCTGGATAAATTAAATTTTGTTTTAATTTTACAGTTGAAAAAGTGGAAAAATACTTTTAATTGTAAAAATGTAAAGATTTATTTATTTATTTGCCTTTAAGTGATAAGACTGTGGAAAAGCAACAGGTCAAAAAATCTGTATTCAATATAGGCTGGGTTGTTTTGTTTTTGTTTGTTTCTAAATGTCAATTTTGATACTTTCATGATCTCAGCAGCCAATTTTATTAATTGCACAAACTGTTTATCATCACTGCAATTGAACCTTTATTTATATCCTCTATTTATTTATTTATTTATTTGTTTGTTTGTTTGTTTGTTTGTTTGTTTGTTTATTTGTTTCAGGTCAAAAATCTGTATTTAACATACTTATTTGTTTTGCTTTTGTTGTTTGTTACTAAATATGAATTTTGATAGTTTCATGCTGTCAGCAGCCAATTTGGACAGTTAAAAAAAGAGTATTCTGTATATATCTGTATTTAAAACTGTCGGTTTTGTTTTGTTTTGTTGTTTGTTTGTTTGTTTCTTAATAGTCTTTTAAAATAGTCTGGACTGTTTTGTTGTTTTTTGTTTGTCTGTTTTTAAATAGTCTTTTTAAATAGATTGGGTTGTTTGTTTGTTTGTTTGTTTGTTTCTAAATAGTCTTTTAAATAGTCTGGGTTGTTTAGTTGTTTGTTTGTTTGTTTATAAATTGTCTTTAAAATGGTCTGGGTTGTTTTGTTGTTTGTTTGCTTATTTGTAAATAGTCTGGGTTGTTTTTTTTTCTAAATAGTCTTTTAAAATAGTCTGGGTTGTTTTGTTTTGTTGTTTGTTTTTCGATAGTCTTTTAAAATAGTCTGGGTTGTTTTATTTTGTTGTTTGTTTGTTTCTTTGTTGTTTGTTTTTAAATAGTCTTTTAAAATAGTCTGGGTTGTTTTATTTTGTTGTTTGTTTGTTTCTTTGTTGTTTGTTTTTAAATAGTCTTTTAAAATAGCCTTGGTTGTTTTATTTTGTTTGTTTGTTTGTTTCTAAACAGTATTTTGTTTTGTTGTTTGTTTCTGAACAGTATTTTAAAATAGTCTGGGTTGTTTTGTAGTTTTGTTTGTTTGTAAACGGTATTTTAAAATAGTCTGGGTTGTTTTGTTTTGTTGTTTGTTTGTTTCTAAATAGTCTTTTAAAATAGTCTGGGTTGTTTTATTTTGTTGTTTGTTTGTTTGTTTGTTGTTTGTTTTTAAATAGTATTTTAAAATAGTCTGGGTTGTTTTATTTTGTTTGTTTCTAAACAGTATTTTGTTTTGTTGTTTGTTTCTGAACAGTATTTTAAAATAGTCTGGACTGTTTTGTTGTTTGTTTGTTTGTCTGTTTTAAATAGTCTTTTTAAATAGATTGGGTTGGTTGTTTGTTTGTGAATAGTCTTTTAAACTATATGGGTTATTTTGTTATTTGTTTGTTTGTTTCTAAATAGTCTTTTAAACTAGTATGGGTTATTTTGTTATTTGTTTGTTTGTTTCTAAATAGTCTTTTAAATAGTCTGGGTTGTTTGTTTGTTTGTCTATTTGTTAATAGTCTGGGTTGGGTTATTTTCTAAATAGTCTTTTAAAATAGTCTGGGTTGTTTTGTTTTGTTTTGTTGTTTGTTTTTCGATAGTCTTTTAAAATAGTCTGGGTTGTTTTATTATTTATCTGTTTGTTTCTAAATAGTCTTTTAAATAGTCTGGGTTGTTTTGTTTTGTTTTGTTGTTTGTTTTTCGATAGTCTTTTAAAATAGTCTGGGTTGTTTTATTATTTATCTGTTTGTTTCTAAATAGTCTTTTAAATAGTCTGGGTTGTTTAGTTGTTTGTTTGTTTGTTTATAAATTGTCTTCAAATGGTCTGGGTTATTTTGTTGTTTGTTTGTTTATTTGTAAATAGTCTGGGTTTTTTTCTAAATAGTCTTTTAAAATAGTCTGGGTTGTTATGTTTTGTTGTTTGTTTTTCAATAGTCTTTTAAAATAGTCTGGGTTGTTTTATTTTGTTGTTTATTTGTTTCTTTGTTGTTTGTTTTTAAATAGTCTTTTAAAATAGTCTGGGTTGTTTTATTTTGTTTGTTTGTTTGTTTCTAAACAGTATTTTGTTTTGTTGTTTGTTTCTGAACAGTATTTTAAAATAGTCTGGGTTGTTTTGTTTTGTTGTTTGTTTGTTTCTAAATAGTCTTTTAAAATAGTCTGAGTTTGGCAAAAGACAGATTCGTAATTAGGTCAATAGCCTAAACTCTGAAAATATATATGGGAGCCATTTAAAAGTTGATAAACTTTTGGATATTTTGCTATCCTACCCATAGAATCATTGCATTCTATTATTTACATTTAACATTGTTTTTCCCTAATATTCTCAACCCTATCAGACCTGCAACCCATTTTTGGGTTGTCACCTACCAGTTGAAATCTGTTGTTACATTAAACATTAGCTGTTGCCTTATAGATTAGCTAACGCTTTTCATCCTCCTTTGGGAAACATGGCGTGTGTTGTCTCAGATCCAGCCTTCCAGCAGCAGTGAAAGAGCAGCCAGATTGTTTTCTCCCTAGAGAACAGAAAGCAGCTTGAATGCCAAAGCGTATGAGAGAGGATCGTGATGCTTTTGTTCCAGGCAGTATTTTCTTTCAGGTTAAGCTTTAGGCTAGATCCCTCTGACTCAGGTTAAACGGAGCAGCCCTCAAAATGTAGCTCTGAATCTTTTGCGTTTGTAATCTTCAGGGAATGCAAACATGTGGAAGCAGAGGTTTTAAAACAAGAAATGCCATATATTTAAATGAAAAAAGTTTGGCAGGAGAAGCAGGAAAGCAAAGGATGAGAAGCAGCAATAGATAGAAACCAAATGAAAAAGAGAAAGACAAGTTAATGGATGGATGTATGAAGACTAAACATGCTCACTACAAATAAAAGCATGTGCAAACCAATAACGACTGTAAAATTTCCATCCAGCCCAGAGAAGATATGCTCCCAGTTTATTAAATTGCAATTATTTCAGCTCAAAGAGTTCTTACTGCCCATGAAACTATAATTTTGCATTTTTATTTAAAAAAAATTATATATATTTTAACTGTTAAATATTATTATTATAATTATTATTATTATAAGAATTCACAGCACCACAAAACAGTATTATTACATTACAAACATGTTTTTAAATATTCAGATTTTTTATATAAAAACATATATTTAATTTAATTTAATTTAATTTAAATTTTGATCAATATTATTTACAGCACCACATAACAATATTATTATTACATATGTTATTTAAATATTCACTTGTTTTATTTTATTTTATTTTTGACCAATAGCATTCACAGCATCACATAGCAAATTAATTATATTATAATTATATACTGGCCATGAAACTGTAACTTTGCATTTTTATTTAAAAAAGTACATATATTTTAACTGTTAAATATTATTATTATTATTATTATTATTATTATTATTATTATTATATACATTTTTAAATATTCAGATTTTTATTTGATTTTATTTTTAATCAATAGCATTCACAACACCACATAACAATATTGTTATATTACATGTATTCCTTTATTTATTTTTAACCATAAATTATAATTATTTTTATTATAACCATTTAAAAAATATTTTTATTTTATTTTATTGTTGACCAATAGCAGTCACAGCACCACATAACAATATTATTATATTTAATATTTTTAATATTTTTAATTTAATTTTATTTAATTTTATTTTTGACCAAAAGCATTCACAGCGCCACATAACAATATAATTATATTACATATATATATATATATTTTTAATATTTTTATTTTATTTTTGTTTTTATTTTAGTTTTAACCAATAGGTTTTACAGCACCACCTAACAATATTATTATATTACATGTATTTTAAAAATATTTGCATTTTATTTTCATTTTAATTAATATATATTTTTTTAATATTAAGATTTTTTATTTTATTTTAGTTTTGACCAATAGCATTCACAGAACCACATAACAAAATTATTATATTACATATATTTTTATTTTATTTTATTCTTGACCAGCTGCATTTACAGCACCACATAACCATATTATTATTATTATTATTTTTTTTAATATTCAGATTTTTTTTTTTAACAATAGCATTCACAGCACCACAGAGCAATATAATTATATTAAATATATTTTTTAAATATTCAGATTTTTTATTTTATTTTTATTTTTTTAAACAATAGCACTCACAGCACAATATTGTTATATTACTTTTTTAAATATTCATATTTGTATTTTATTTTATTTTTATTAATTTTATTTTTACCAGTAGCATTTAGAGCACAACATAACATTATTATTATATTACACATATTTTCTAAATATTCTTTTTTAATTTTATTTTTGACCAATAGCATTCACAGCACCACATAACAACCAGTGTTTTAGTGAAGCACTGATGTGTACGAGGAAAACCTACATTTAGATAAACTGCAAGGCGACTGCAGTGGTCGTGGCGCCTGCTGAGTTGATTAAAACAGCTGTTCCCAATGAATCAGGGTAATTAGGATGCTTTATAACAGCTTGGACTATTTGGAATGGTATAGAATTTTGGATTTCCCCATAGACTCTGAAAGTTTGCAAAGGGTATGAATAATTTTGGACATGCCACTTTTTGTTCAAATGTAAATAAAAGCTGAGAATTTTTTTTTTTTCAGTGTTTTTTTTTTTCAGAATTTTCTAGGGGTATGAATAATTTCGGGCTTGACTGTATATATATGTTTTTAAATATTCAGATTTGTATTTTATTATTTTGTATTTGATTTCATAATTTTATTTTTGACCAATAATTTTTTTGAAATAATTTTTATTTTATTTTATTTCTGTCCAATAGCATTCACAGCACCACATGACAAGCAGTGTTTTGGTGAAGTACTGATGAATTTTGTTGCTCATGATTGCATTGTCTTGGTGTAATGTGATGAATATTTAATGTATGTGTCATCACAAGATATGAAAACATAAATTTAGATTAATATTTGACTAATAAATTTAAACTAAGGTAAAACATTTCTTACACCAATTTAGCCACTAAATTAAATTTTTATTCACGTCTGCCCTTGGTACGTGCACATTTTGGACACGCAGCATTGATTTTCATTGACTGCAAATTGTTTGTTTTTAATGAAACTTTGCATTTTGAGAGAACATGATTGGATGCTGTGGTTCTAGTGATCTAGTGATCACCTCACTAAACATAACCCCATGCTGGTTCACCTGCACCATCTAGGCTAGTATTTCTAGCAGAGAAAAGCAAATTATGATTACATTTTCACTCTGATCAAGAAAATGAGGAAGTGATGTGATTGACAGTCAACCTTAGCATTTTGGACACGCAGACCCATGGCGACTGCAGTGGTCGCGGCGCCTTAAATACTTTCTTGCGGTACATTCCGTTTCTCCGCGTTCTGCATGCTAAACAGAGCCCCATACGGGCCAATTTGCAGCAGCCAATTTACCAACGTCGCTTTGAATTTGCTAGAAGTAAAAAAGGCAGCGAAGTGCTCAGAGCTCCAAAAAAGGGGAAGTCTGGGACGGCTAAAACCTTCACACTCATACACAGACGCAAAAGTACGAAGTCAGACGCGCTCAGAAAAGGACAGATTATCTGTTCGTCATGCGTCCAGATGTGCTAGAGAGTCCCGGAGGGCTAGAAAGAGGCAGTTCTGACAGGGATGTGACAAGGCTTAATTAGCCGGTGAACTTAGCGGCGGAAGACACTTCTCTAGATTGTTGTCATTTGAATAGATTAAGACGTGGTTTGGCTAATGCTAAACTGCTTATGTTCACAGCCACGGATTAGTGACAACAAAGAGCCGCGAATAAAACGCTCGGATGTGTCAGAAAAGTTAAAGTTGAGCGCTGAAGTAGGCTAGCGTGTGAGATTAATCGCTGAATGGGCTGTTTTAAATATCCTGACAGACTCAGTGCTAAAAAAATGCATACTAATCTTTTAACCTTTTCCCTCATTTTGTTATGCTAATTGTGTCGGTTGCCTTAAAGGAATGTTAAATGCTAACAAGTCGCATTTTTTCGCATCTTTCGCATCTCCTGGCAGATACTGAGGGTTGCGAGCACAACTGGAGGAAGTTTCACGGCCACTGCTACAGGTATTTCACTCGCAGACACACGTGGGAAGATGCGGAGAAGGATTGCAGAGAGCACAGCGGTCACCTGGCCAGCATCCATTCCACACAAGAGCAGGACTTCATTAATGGTTGGTATCAGTGTTCGACCCAGACAGAGTTATGAATATAGTTATGTAACTCATATATGCTAGTGTACTTGTTGAAATAACTTTTAGTAGTTACAGGGGCGCCGCTCGCAATTTTGGGCCCTATGACAAAATATGAGGTAAAAAAAAGCAGGTCTCTGGGGGCCCCTAAAATGCGTGGGCCCTTAGAATTGTCCTAACTACCCCCCCCCCCCCCTTAGCGGCGCCCCTGAGTAGTTATGCTAACATTCGAAATTTTGGGGTTGGTTTTTTCGTTTTGTTTTGTTTTTGAAAGTCTCTTGATCACCAGGCATTTTTCCATAATTCTTTGGTAAGAAGAACATTCAAATGAGCATGATTTATTTTAAATAGAAGTTATTTGTAGCATTATAAATATCTTTAATGTCACTTTAGGTAAATTGAAGGCATCCTTGCTATTTTCTATAACAAAAAAAAAGTTCTGACTCCAAACTTTTTTTTTAAATGGTATTGTGTGTGCATTTTAATTATATAATATATTTCCTAATAAAATTATGATATTATATAATAATAATTTTATTAGAAAATTTGACCAAAATTTTGATGAGCTACACAGTTTTGTTTGTTCATTTTATTTTATTTTATTTATTTTATTTTATTTTATTTTATTTTATTTGTTTTGTTTTGTTTTGTTTTGTTTTGTTTTGTTTTGTTTTGTTTTGTTTTGTTTTGTTTTGTTTTGTTTTACCACTAGCATAAACAGCATATAACAACCAGTATTTTAACAAGTAATAATGTTGTTTAAAATAATAATAAAAATAAAAATATAAAAATAAAAAATAAAATATTCACATTCTATGAATTTGGTTGCATGTATTTTTATTTTTGTGCCGTAATGTGAGTATTTTGTGTATGATTGGATGTAATTAGATTTTTTTATTATTTACTTTTATTTATTACCAATATCATTACCGCCATATACCAACCAATATTTTGAACAAATACTAATGTCTTTAATAAAGACAAAAATAACAATAATAAAATAATAAAAATAATATAGATTTCATTAATTTATATTAATAATTTTTATTAATTAATTTCATTAATTTGGTTGCTTGTGCTTTCATTTTGGTGGTGTAATGTGAATCTTTTGTGTACGATTTGATGCATTTCCACATAAAATGTTCGCACATACCTTTTTGTTTTATTAATCCTCCAAATTCAGCTGTTACTCACATTTACCATTGATAAGTGTACATTTTGGTCAGTTTAACATCGATTTGCAGCACCAAATCAATTGCAAGTCATTTGTTTTCAATGAACATTCTTTAAAAAAAGTCTTTCTGCTTAAAATTATTTGCAACCGACTAACATGTTGGCTCTCATTAAACAGAAACCAATTTCTAAATTCTGTATTTCGCGAAACCCTGTTCTTCATGGCATATAAACCAGCAAATGACCGGTATCAGTGGCTAATCTGTGTCTGTTTTACCCAATTAGCTTCGACTAAAACTATTTGCGTAGCCTAGATTCATTAATATCCAGCCAGATAACTAAGACAAGCGTCAGGACCGCTGACCTCCCACAAGCTACAGATTGCATTATGTCTCCCTCCCCTAGTCCACCCTAAATCCGGCGTAATGGCGCTCAGTGTGGCCTCTAACAGCATGCTGTCTGCACACAGAGGCACAGCGCTCACCAAAAGTGTGTTTAATCGCCTTGAAAATGGACATCTCCACCCCTGCAATAAAGGGGGCACAGCCATTAGGAAGATTAATGGGCCCTGTAATGATGTTAATCAGTAACACCATGATTGAAATTCCATTACAGCCAGACCAAAAAAAAAAAAATCTCACAAATGCATCTTGGGGACGATCTGATGGCTTCTGGCTTGAGTGTGAATTGTGATTGTGATAACACCATCGTTCGGTTCCCAGTGGCCCTCTAGGAGACATAAAGCAGACTATGACTTAAATGGGAGGCATTAGCTCTGCATTTTATGACTGTGGGACTCTATTTACTCATGGTATTAACCTGGTCTACCTGGTTACACTTGGTTTTGTGTTTTCATTAGATATGGTGAAATTAAAATATGTGCCGAGATAACTTCTAAATGAATGCAAAAAATGTATGTTTTTAACAGGACTGTGCCATGAAAACACTTGGATTGGTCTGAATGACAGGATGGTGGAGGACGACTTTCAGTGGACTGATAACATGGATCTGGTGAGTCTGGCACAATCAGTATAAAAATGTATGTAAAATTAAATATTTAATTAAACCAAAGTTGTATTAAGAGTAATATTTTATTTGTTGATGGATATATTTCAATTAAATATCTAGTATAAATATATTATAAATAAATTTTTTTATTGAATTATCTATATATGAAGAAAGAAAATGTTTTTTTTTTTTAATAAAAACTGAATAAAAATCTAAGAAATTATTAACGTAAATGTTCATTTAAATATTTATATTGAATTATTTATTGTCTATTTTAAACATGCATATAAGTTATATATTACGTATTTGTTGATGGAAACTAAATTAAAAATCAATTAAATATCAAGATAAATGTTTAGTTCAATTCTTGTGTTAAATATTTTAACTGAAAACTTTCAATTAAAATAAACAAATACTTCAATTAAGTAATTTTTAATTGATGTTTTATTGGATATTTATATTTATTAAGAACTAAAATATAATAATGAAAGAATTTAAATGAACATTTTTTAACATTTAATTAGATTTTTTTATTTAGTTTTTAACCATCAACAAAGAAATATATATATTTATATATAATTTATTTGTATGTTTAAAATATACAATAAATAAAATGTTACATTTATTATAACTATTTAAATATAATTTTATGTAAATGTTTTTTAAAAAATTATATTAAAATTATTTAAACATATTTTTTATTTAATTTTAATTAATTTATTCATGTATTTTTAATGTTTTATTATTATTACTATATTCAAACAAAATATTTAATTGAAAGTTTTATATCCCTCGACAATTAAAATATTTAATATAAGAATTTAACTAAACATTTATTTTGATATTTAATTGATTTTTAATTTAGTTTCTATCAACACATTGGAAAGTAATATATAATTTATTTGTATGTTTAAAAAAAAACAATAAATAATTCAATATAAATATTTAAGTGGACATTTATCTTATTATTTTATTAGCTTTTTGATTTAATTTTTAGTTAAAAAGCATTTTCTTTATTCACTTTTTAGAAATAATTACTTTATTTTTATGGAGACCTATATATTAAAACCTATATATTAAGACATATCAACAAAATATTTAATTAAAATATTCATGTCCATTAACAAATGAAATAATATATTTAATATAAGAATTTAAATGAACATTTCTTTTAATATTTACTTGATTTTTAATTTACTATTTTGCCATCAACAAATGAATATATATATATATATATATAAATATAATGTAATAATATATAACAAAGTATTATATAATTTATTTGTATTTTTAAAATAGACAATAAATCAAATATTAAAAATAATATAAATATTTAAATGGGAATTTATTTTAATTTTAATTACTAATTTTTCTACTCAATTTTTATTTGATATACATTTTATTTATATATGTATTTTGAATATATTTATACTAGATATTTAATCGAAATGCATCCATCAACAGATAAAATGTTATAATTAATATAAATATACTAATTAACATGTATTTTAATTTTATTAATTTACTTTTGTGTATATTTAAAATGATTAAATGTATTAGTATTTTATTAGCTTTATTAATGTTTAATGTAAATATATTAATTAACGCTATTTTAATATTGTATAGGATTTATTTTATTTTTATCCATCAACAATTTAAATGGTTACTTACATTTTAAATAGACATTTAAAATAGACAGCATATAAAACATTACTTTTTGTTTAATAAATATTATTAAATATTTTAAATAGACATTTCATTGAAATCTTTATATTTAAACTAAATATTAAATTGAAATTAAAATGTTTAATTAATATGAATATATTATTTAAAATAAAATGTACATTTTAGTGTAAGTATCAAAACATACAGTACAATGAATCACTTAAACTAATCACAGTATGATAATGCAGGCAGTATGATTATGCAAATGGACGCTCAAGTCTCTCTTTCAAGTTTTCAAACCATTTAGGGCAGCAAACAAGTTTATATAATATATTATATCAGACCCATTAGGAGTATCTGGGAACCCATTTGTAATGCTAAGGATATCTAAGATGGTACACGAAATACCTAGTAAAGCCATGGGATTGAATTTAGGCCTGAAATATCCCCGTTCCTCCTCCAGCAATATGAGAACTGGAGGGAGAACCAGCCGGATAATTTCTTTGCGGGCGGAGAGGACTGCGTGGTGATGATCGCCCATGAGAACGGCAAATGGAACGATGTGCCCTGCAACTATAACCTGCCCTACATCTGCAAGAAAGGCACAGGTGAGGAAAAAGAGGACAAATACTGTACCGCCTCACTTTAAACCACACTGTACTGTTTCCTCCAGTGCTGACCTCCTTTTGTTAACTTAAAGGATTAGTTCACTTATAGAATCCAAATTTACTGATAATTTACTCACCCCCATGTCAACCAAGATGTTCATGTCTTTCTTTCTTCACTTGAAAAGAAATTAAGGTTTTCCAGGATTTTTTTCCACAGAGTTACAGCTTTAAAGGGCTCTACACGATCCCAGCCGAAGAGTAAGAGTCTTGAAATTGATATACTTTTTAACCACAGATGCTCGTCTTGTACTAGCTTGACCTTACGCATTACGTAGTCAAGTTGGAAAGGTCATGCATGACGTAGACGGAAGTACCAACCCAAATGCCCTTTGCAAAAAAAGATAAAACAACGATGTCAGACAGTTTTGAATTTGGAGGAAGAAATGAGATGGAGTGTTTCGCCCTACCCTACCTTTTTGAACCAAAGTACACAGATAAAGAACTAACCACGTGTGACGTTTTCAGCTTGATTACTTAAGGTGTGAAGTCAACTATATGAAGAAAAATACTGGAATGTTTCCTCAAAAGCCATAACTTTTTTTTTCGAATGAAGAAAGAAAGACATGAACATCTTGGATGATATGGAGGTGAGTAAATTATCAGGATATTTTATTGTGGAAGTAAACTAATCCTTTAATTCACACATCTTCATGGTCTTCATGAGATGTTCCTCATATGCTCTTTAAAAATCTTTGAAATCCATATTTCATTACGTACTTTCATGTCATTCAGAACTCATTTATCCTCTGTTGAACACAAAAGGATTTATTTTGAATAATGTACTGGTCACTTCTCCTTGAATCAGTGAGTTGAACTCAAGAACCTGATCAGTCTGATTCATGAACAAATCATTTAGACTGGTTAAGTGAACAATTCAACGATTCATTGTCAAAAGTCAAAGCTATATCATGACTTCAGAAGACTTGAAATAGAAATATAGTTCCTGAGTAATATCAACCACTTTCATGATATATTTGTGTTTTTGTGTCCTTTTTTTAAGGGGATAGTTCACCCAGAAAGTGAAAATCCTGTTGTCTTTTACCAAAGACTATAGAATACCCAAGACGTGATGTTTTGTTAACAAATTTCAGGAGGAGCTCGCGCAGATAATTAACACGGCCAATTCACCATCAGCAATCACACTCCCTATCCAATCACTCTCCCTATCCAATCACTACAGTCCCTTTAAATAACCAAGCAGTCCTACCTTCACTTATCTCTGATTTCAGCATCCCTCCCACCCCCCTTTTATATTTCTCTTCACCTCCAGCTAGGGGGGAGCGCTATTGGGTTCGGGCCAAATGCCGAGCTCGGACCCCTCTCCCTGGGCAGGGGGAGTGCCCCGGGCTCGGGAATGACTACCGAGCTCGGAGCTGATTATATGTAAGAGCGAACTCGTGAAATGTCACTCGTATAGTTTTGAATGGGAAATATGCAGCGCTCATTATGGCCGCGAATCCCCGCCTTCTTAATGAAAGAGCCAATCGTTGATTAGTAAAGTCAGCCCGTCACTGCATCTGCCGTAAGAGGTCCCGGTTGCTATTGAAACAATCGGCGCTCTTAGTCGTGTGCTCAGTACTGCGCATTCGCACTGGTTCATCTAGCCTGAAAAATAAACGTTTTTTTTTTATGCTATTGGAGCACAAGGAACCATATTTATGAAACAGTTCTTGTCTGATTTTATTGGTGATTTAAAATATTAAATTTAATCATCAGCTAGGTGAACAGTTTTGGAGAATTTGATGTTTCCCCATTCAAACAGATAGGAGCTGCACTTGCATGCCCGAAAAGCATTTCGAAGATGGCCGCTGAGTGACATGACTTGCCTTAAAGGGACTTTGCTTTTACTCACTGTCATGTCGTTCCAAACCTGTATGGCTTTCCATGCTCTGTAGAAAAGAAGATGTTTTTAAGAATATTGGTAACCAAAACATTTTGGTTTCTTTTGCCCTTCGTTATATAGACAAAAAATTCTAGGAGTCAAAAATGCGAGAATTGCAAGGAAAATCGTGCAATTTTGACTTTTTAACTCACAATTGCGAGTTTATATCACAATTCTTAATTTCTTAGAATTGTGACTATTTCTCGGAATTGTGATGTTATTTCTCAGATTTGCAAGTTTATATCTCACAATTCTGAAATATTTTTTTAGAATTGCGACTATCTCGCAATTCTGACTGGCAATTGTGAGTTTATATCTCACAATTCCAAATTAATTTCTGAGAATTGTGATGTTATTTCTCAGAATTGTGAAGTTATTTCTCAGAATTGTGAGTTTATATCTCACAATTTTGACTTAATTTCTCAGAATTGTGAGTTCATATCACAATTCGAACTTAATTTCTCAGAATTGTGATGCTATTTCTCACAATTGTGAGTTTATATCTCACAATTCCAACTTAATTACTTAGAATGGTAAATATTTCTCAGAATTGTGAGTTTATATCCCACAATTTCAATTTAATTTCTTAGAATGGTAAATATTTCTCATGGTGCGTTCACACCGGACGCGAATGAAGTGGCAAGCGCGAGTGATTTACATGTTAAGTCAATGCAAAGACGCGAATAGCTATCCTGCGGCGCGAAACGCGCGAATGAAGCGGCGCGAATTGAGCATTAACCAATCAGGAGCTTGCTCTAGTAGTGACGGAGGCAGAAATCCGAAACTACAATGGAGGACAAAATCACCGTTGCTGTCTGTGGTTACTCGGAGCTGTACGATACATCTTTGTACTTTTATAGAAACAGGAATAAAAAGGATCTTGCTTGGAAGAAAGTGAATGAAGAGGTCGGACAATCTGGTAAGTTTTAAAAAAACGCTCTTTACTCAATCTGACCTACAATATATATATATATATATATATATATATATATATATATATATATATATATATATATATATATATATATATATATATACATATATATATACATATATATATATATATATACATATATATATATATATACATATATATATATATATATATATATACATATATATATATATATATACATATTGAGACTACAAGCAAGCTGAAGCGAGCTAAAGCTGGCAAATTGAGCTCATTCACCTATTTTACAACTACTTGGCAGACGCCCCTCCCATGACGCGAATTCGCGTCTGTTGTGAAGTAAATGTCACGCGCGAATGACGCGAATTTCACGCGCGAATGAAGCGAGTAAACTTAAATGTTCAAGCGTCCAACAACGCGCGAATAGCGCGATTTATTCGCGCAAGTCACGTCTGGTGTTTTTTAGAAATTATTTTATTTTTTAGAAATAATTATTTTTTAGAATTGCGACTATTTCTCAGAATTGTGATGCTATTTCTCACAATTGTGAGTTTATATCTCTCAATTCCAACTTAATTTCTTAGAATGGTAAATATTTCTCAGAATTGTGAGTTTATATCTCACAATTCCAACTTAATTTCTTAGAATTTGCGACTATTTCTCAGACTTGCGAGTTTATATCTCACAATTCTGAC
>NC_133367.1:27356887-27409033 GCF_049309525.1 Garra rufa | reverse complement strand
AGGAGGCACTGCCTCTTCGGAGGAAAGAGATTAGCAGGATTTTCATTTTTTTTTAACTATTTTGATATCCAAGGTCGATGTTCCAAATCATTCCATTCCTCACTTTCTTTTTATGTCACTCTGAACTTGTCATGTCAGTTTGTACAACTTCAATTTCAGCAGCTCCCCTTCACCAATTCATCTCACATCTTTCACCATCAGACAATGAGCTCAGCAATAACTGTCACTCATTTTGTTCTGAGTATGTGATGGTGGGTCCTCGGGAGGGCTGCATGTTCAAAGCTTCAATCATGAATTGGTGGACATGACTGGTTCTCTTCAGCCACTCTTGGCTGTCTAGCCCTGACGTAATCTGCTTCACCCACACCTCTATGTGCTCGTTAGACTCGTTTTATCTGGTCATTTACATACGAAGCAGACTGAGGCTATGGAATCCGTCGGGTTCGTCTGCCCTACCTAGATTTAAGGAGACACCTTGGGTTCACAAGGGCCTACCGGAGAACAGGTTCATCAGAGAATGCCCCTCAGGAGGCCCAGACTATGACGGACCTACTCTGGCGAGCCAGAGAAACACGTTTCTCACTTCCTATTGAAATCCTGCCCGCCGTTCCATAATTTAATAGTCGATTCATTATTAAAATGTGTTTGAGCTTACGTGGTAGGCTGGCTTACGTGTTTGAGCTTAGATGGTAGGTATTAGGATTTCAAATTGGATGTTTAACTGAAATATTTAAACTAAATATTTAATTGAAATATTATATCAAACTAATTAGCAGGTTCTATATATATATATATATATATAATATATATATATATATATATATATATATATATATGAAGAGTTCAGATGCAAAAAGTCAAAAAATGTATTAAAAGAAGCATTTTTATCAGTCTCCTATGCATAGGTTTCTACCTAAGTACAGGTACTTCTGATTTGGCTAAGGCTGGGATTTAGCAAGTTTGGAGTAAAAGTATTTGATAGACGTATAATATGTTCGAGAGCATTCACTCATTATTTCAGTTTTGACTGAAGTGCCTTTTAGAGGGTTACGAAATAGGGTCGAATACGGTATTCGGAAAGGCACAAATAGCGTGTTTTTTACAAATACTTTTTTCGAACAAATACTTAAAAAAATATTTGTATTCGGGAACAAGAAAAACTTTGTATCAAAAAGCTGCGTTTCCTCACGAGACTGCAGTGCATGCCTGCATGAGTGAGTGACATTCAGGAGTCGGGGGGTCGGGGGTAAAAGAGGTGACTGACACAGGCTGCTCCACACAGCAACAGGGAAAAAGGACTTCACTGCATCACCATTTCTGTTGAATAGATTTTTGTACCTTGACTTCGTTCCGTTCAGAATGCTGCGAGCGCACCGCGAATCATGTGACAAGAACCAACGAATCAGCTTCTTCCTTTCACGAAAAACATTAAAAGCTTTGCCCAAGATGGAGGAACAGCCGGTCATAGCTGTTACAGGGATAACAGTTTTTAGTAGCAGAGCTACTGCAAGCGATTTTTAATTTTGGAAATCCATTTATCCTTTGCTGAAACTTCCGCGTCATCATGGAGAGCGCAGGTTATGGTTGCTTAGCAACGGCAAACGCCACCGGAGCGCAGGCTACAGTCGGCTACAGAGCGCTTTGGAAAGAAGGAGAAAGCGGCGCGCCTAGTTTTCCACGCGTTTTTAGGCGCGACATGTGAACGGCGCGACATATATATGTGTGTGTGTATATATATATATATATATATATATATATATATATATATATATACAGTCAAGCCCAAAATTATTCATACCCCTGGCTTAAAGTTACTTTTATTCAACCAGCAATTTTTTTTTGACCGGAAATCAAACAGGCTTCTCCCAAAAGATAATAAGACGATGTACAAGAGGCATCATTGTGAAAAAAAAAATATTTCTCAGCTTTTATTTACATTTGAACAAAAAGTGGCATGTCCAAAATTATTCATACCCAACTGTCACAGTCTATGGGAAAATCCAAAGTTCTATACCATTCCAAATAGTCCAAGCTGTTCTGAAGCATCCTAATTACCCTGATTCATTGGGAACAGCTTTTTCAGAAGTCAAAAGTGACACCTGTGCTGGCCAGGAGGATAGTGAGAGAGGTAAAAAAAAAAAGAAACCAAGGATCACCACCAAGGCCATCCTGATGAATCTGGGCTCTGCTGGTGGCAAGATCTGAAGGGCAGACAGTCCAACAGACACTGCACACCGCTGGGTTCCACGGACACAGACCAAGGAGGACACCACTTCTCCAGATAAGGCACACAAAAGCCCACATGCTCTTTGCAAATGCTCACCTGGACAAAGAAGAAGACTTGGCCACTATGATGTAGCCTTCATTTGGCGTAAAAAAAGGAGAAGCCTTAAGAACCTTAAGAACACCATTCCCATGGTGGTGGGAACCTAATGTTTTGGGGGAGGGGGTTTCAGCCGGTGGACCAGGGAACCTAATCATAGTAAACAGCACCATGAAAAAGGAGCAATACATCAAAATTCTCAACAACAACATCAGGCAGTTTGCAGAGAAACTTGGCCTTGGGCACCAGTGGACATTTCAGCACAACAACGACCCAAAACACACAGCAAAAGTGGTGAAGAAATGGTTAGCAGACAAAAACATTAACGTTTTGCAGTGGCCCAGCCAGAGTCCTGACTTAAATCTAATTGAGAATCTGTGGAGGGAGCTAAAGATCAGGGTGATGGCTAGGAGACCCTCCAACCTGAAAGAGTTGGAGCTCATCGCTAAAGATGAATGGGCAAAAATACCTGTGAAGACAATTATAGGAAGAGTTTGATTGCTGTAATAGCCAATAAGGGCTATTCTAATCTATTGATTATTGAGAAGGGTATGAATAATTTTGGACATGCCACTTTTTGTTCAGATGTAAATAAAAGATGAGTAATAATTTTTTCCACAATGATGCCTCTTGTACATCATCTTATTATCTTCTTGGAGATGTCTGTGTCATTTCTAATAAAATAAAAAAACTTGCTGGTTGAATAAAAGTAACTAAGTCAGAATTTGCCAGGGGTATGAATAATTTCGGGCTTGACTGTACATACCTGTTTTCCGGTTAGTCCTTGTGAACCCAAAATTTAGATCAAATGGAGTAGACAATACATAATTTCTCAGAAAATTTTCAGATACACATGCACATTAGCATGGTTATTGTAACAGTGTGCACAGGGGTTACTCAAAGGCAGTGGCCGCAGATTTGAATCGATGGTGTGCTTGTTCAATTTTGAGCAAACAGTCGTATGGCTGGCACACATACACAGCTCAGCCAGCTGTCATTTGCAAGACCACCTGGGAAACATTTCCAACCACCCCCACCACCTGCCTCGCTGTCCCCTTTTGTCCATCAGCCCTCCCCCAATCAATCTATCATTCAAACTGTCAGCACTATTGATCATGCAATATCTCCAGCCCGGCCGTAATACAATAAAAACAATCCCTCAAGAACAGCGGGCAATAGACAGTCACATGATATTAACTCATATATGTGCTTTAAACAGACATTCCACAATATCTGGCTGTATGTTTCGCTCATGTTTTAATAGTTTTTATGCTGAGCTCCAGGTTTTGCTGGAGGTTATGATGCCTTAGTCCAAAGTGTTGAGCACAAGCCTCAGGGTGATGCTGACTCAGCTGAAGAACCCCTATCTGTGTCAGTGTTATTGAATCACCTTGACTTTTGCCTGCCAGCTTTGATATTTGTATGAATGAGGTGAGACACATCCTGGGGCATTCTGTGCAGTCTGGTCAATATGATAGCACTGCGATAAAACCCTTTCCCTTGTCCTCTGCAAAAATGCTTCAACTTGCAGTTGGAACGCAAAAAGGAAATCTGTTATCAGTCACTTCATATGTGCAAAGTGACCTGATGCATGTACTGTAGCATAAGCTATATTGGCAACATAGATTCAAAAGTAAGGCCAATTTAAAAGCTTGAAATTATATATTTTAGATTTATAATAAAAAAGGTTAAATTAATAAAACAAAAACAATTCTTATTTTTTAATAAAGATATTAATTCAATATAAGATATAAAGATATAACTGAAAACAGGATATACAAGATTATATAGATAGATAGATAGATAGATAGATAGACATTTCTATCATAGAATACACCATTTTAAATTATAGAACCTATATATATATATATATATATATATATATATATATATATATATATAGTTGATACACATTTTTAATATAGAATACGACGTTTTAAATTATGAAATTGAATTAATTATAGAATAAAACAATGTTATGTATTTATAATTTCTAAAATATAAAAGAAGCATCTTTGTAAATATAAACACTTTTTCGTTTTAAAATTATATTTATTAATAAATTAATAACATTTATTAATAAAATTTATATATATATTTATATGAATACGTACAATTTTAAAATATATAACTTATTCAGTTCATTAATCTAAAAAACAATTATTATATTTAATTACTAAATTAATTATTTAATTAATTTAATAAAATCTTTATAAAATTTATTACATTACTTTTATTTTATTAATGCATATACACATTTTCATTATAGAATAGAACTTTTTAAATGATAGAATTTATAATTTTAAAAGAAATATATGCTTAATAATAAATGCAATGTTTAATGTATTTATAATTTCTAAAATATAAAAAAGCACCTTTGTAAGTTTATTTTGTTTTAAAATTATACATATGATTTATTACATTGCTTAGTAAAATATATATTTAATTTTATTAATAAAATTAATATATAAATATATCATTTTTAAATATGTAATTCATTAAATTGCTTCATATAATTACTAAATGAATATTAATTTTTTATTTATTAATGTATAAAGATACACATTTATTATAAAATAGAAATTGTTATTATATAATTTATAATAAAAAAATATATATATATAGTTTTATGTACTTATATATGATTTATTACGTTGCTTACTAAAATTTTATTAATACAATAATCTATAAAAAATATGATAATAAAATATATAATTCACTAAATTGGTGTATTTAATTAATACATTAATTAGTTATAACATACATTATTTCAAGTTATTATTTCATTAATCAATGTTTATTAAGTACAAAATATATGATATTTATTATATATAATTTATTATTTGTTACTCTTTGTTTTTATTTGTTACTTTGTTACTAAAACCTTTACAATAATAAAGTTGTTAGATATATTTTTTCTTCTCCCTGAAAATCTAAGATAGAATATAAAATAAAGTGACATTCATACATTTTTAAGCATGGCTTAGTTGTCCGAATACTTTTTAAGGCCAGTGTATCTAAGTGTACAGTGTGTCCAGGATTGAGTATTGATTTTATGGTCTATTATTTATTTATGATTTATTGCCGAATCCGAACTCGGCTTGTGTGGATTGAGGACAGCTGCTTAGTGCAGGAGCGAGTGTTTTAAAGTGTGACATTTCCCTCCTATCCTCAACCTAGAAGGTCACACCTCTTTCTCCCCAGACAAAGAAGCTCCCCACCAAAATAAGTGCATACAACAAAACTCATCAGGCTTACAAGCATCCGCTGACTTCCCAGATCAATTCCAGCTCATACCGTCACTGATTAGGTGGCAATTCCTGCCCATACTGAGCGACAGATAACCTGCAGTTCTTTCCCAGAATTGATTCGCTTCTGAAAATGCCGTGAAATCCTGCGAGGAGGTTAATGGCACGACTTGCTCTGGAGCATTTGATAAAGAAAATCTCACTTGAAGGAGAAAAGCTAAAGCGCCAAGGCCGTAAAGTCTGCCGGAGTGAAGACATTAAACACTCAAATCACAGGTCAGCTTTATGATGTTTTGCTGCAAATGAACAAGCTGAGGTGATTATAGCGAGCAGCGTCGGATTATAGGTTTGCTGTTCAGAGCGTATGAATGTACGGGGAGCCGTATACCACTGGCTAATTGTTTGTGCCTGAGCCCCGATTGCTTCCCTGCCGTGTTTACTGCCCCACTGCAACAAAAGAACAGGCTGACTTCTGTAGCTTCAGTCGAGCGGTCTGCCGAGTTTCAGCTACGAGGGTGCCACCTAATGAAAGAAAAGAAAACTGCAGCTCTTTAAGTCTGTTTAATTAGATAAATGTCATGTGAGGCACTGCTGGAGAAGAGTGTGTCACTAGACTGTGGCGCTTTAGGGTTGAATCTGACTACAGCTATTTTTTTCATACACTATGTCTAGAGCAGTGTTTCTCAACTCCAGTCCTCGGGACCCACTGCTCTGCACATTTTGTATGTCTTCCTCATTTAAGGCACCTGATTTTGATCATCAGCTCATTAGTAGAAAGATTCATGAACTGAACTGAGTGTGTCAGACTCAGAAACATACAAAATGTGCAGAGCAGTGGGTCCCGAGGACTGGAGTTGAGAAACACTGGTCTAGAGAACATAATTCCCCTAAGATATAATTCTTGAACATGCAATTTGAACATTCCAAACCCATTTTACTTCTGAATGAAGTATAAAGTAGGATTAATATGAGTATTCAATGAAAAAGGTATAGTGGGAATTGACTGTATCCATAAGAAATTCATTCATTCATTTGTTTACTTATTCATTTATTCATTAATTAGTTCATTCATTTTTTCATTGTTTTCATTTATTCATTTTCATTCATTATTCATTAATTATTTAAATATTTTATTAATTCATTTATCAATTAGTTTGTTCATTCACTCATTCTTTTATTCACTCAGTTGTTTATTCACTCGTTCATTCGCTCATTCATTTATTCATTCGTTTCTTCATTTGTTCATTTATTTATTCATTCGTTTATTCGTTCATTGGTTAATTTGTTTGTTTCTTCATTTGTTCATTTGTTTATTCGTTCATTCATTTATTCATTCATTTGTTTCTTCATTCATTCATTCACTCATTCATTTGTTTGACTCATTCGTTCATTCGTTTATTCATTTATTGATTTATTCATTTGTATATTCACCTATTCATTCATTCATTCATTTACTATTAATTTGTTCATCTATTCATTCATTTGTCTATTCACTCATTCTTTCTTTTATTCTCTCATTTGTTCATTAATTTATTCACTCATTTGTTCGTTTGTTCATTCATTTACTCATCTGTTAATTTATTCATTCATTCATTTGTTTGTTCATTCACTCATTTATTCATTTGTCCATTTGTTTGTTCGTTTGTTCATTCATTCATTTTCTATTTATTCATTCACTCATTTATTCATTGATTTGTCCATTTGTTTGTTCATTCATTCATTCATTTATTGATTTATTCATTCTTTTGTTCATTCATTTTATTCATTTGTTTATTTACTCATTTGTTCATTCATTCATTTATTGCATTTTTCATTTGTTTGTTCATTCATTCATTTGTTTATTCACTCATTTATAAATTCATTCGTTCTTTCATTGACTCATTTGTTCATTCACTCATTCGCTCATTTATTCATTGGTTTGTTCATTCATTAATTTATTCACTCATTTGTTCATTCATTTATTCATCTATTTGTTCTTTCATTGATTCATTTGATTTGATTAATTCATTTGTTTTCTTCATTCAGTAATTATTATTTTTTTATTTATTCACTCACTCATTCATTTGTTTGTTCATTTGTTCATTCATTCATTTATTGCATTTTTCATTTGTTTGTTCATTCATTCATTTGTTTATTCACTCATTTATTAATTCATTCGTTCTTTCATTGACTCATTTGTTCATTCACTCATTTATTCATTGGTTTGTTCATTCATTCATTTATTCACTCACTCATTTGTTCATTCATTTATTAATTTATTAATCTATTTGTTCTTTCATTGATTCATTTGATTTGATTCATTCATTTGTTTGTTTCTTCATTTGTTCATTCAGTAATTATTTTTTATTTATTCACTCATTCATTTGTTTGTTTATTCATTCATTCATTCATTCATTTGTTTGTTCATTTGTTCATTAATTTATTGATTTATTCATTCTTTTGTTCATTAATTTGTTTATTTACTCATTTGTTCATTTATTGAATTTTTCATTTGTTTGTTTATTTACTCATTTGTTTATTCATGCATTCATTCTTTCATTGACTCATTCATTTATTCACTCATTCGTTCATTCATTCACTCATTTGTTCATTCATTTATTTATTAATTTGTTCATTCATTCGTTTATTCATCTACTCGTTCTTTCACTGACTCATTCATTCGTTCATTTACTCATTCATTCATTCGTTCATTTAATTTGCAATAGAAATTCACAATGAATCACCAGGAAATATGGATGCACAATATACCAGTAAATTATTTATCTTTTTTATTTCATATTTTTCATATTAAAAGTAAAGCTTAAAAAAACTAATTTCATTACACTTGTAAATGTAATCTCTAGCTAATTTTAAATTGAATAACTATTTTAATAATGTTGTGATGTCTAAATTTACTTTTTAGCATTTAAAACTATTGATATTAGTTTTTAGTGGGGTTTTTTTTTTTTCAACAAATAACCGGTTATCAGTTATCAGCTACAACGTTAAAAAAATGTATAATCATATCTAACAGAATTGTAAAGGTGCTGTATGTAATGTTTTGACTGCACTAAAGCATAAAAACACTATAATAGACTAAAAGATATGTTTTGTTTTGTTTTGTTTTTTGTTTTGGAATGTGCAATTCCACCCACTTACAGTTTCCCAATAATATTTTGACAGTCTGGGTTGCCAGTTGGCGGAAAACACACCGCAAAGTAGCCATGGAAACAAGCAAACAAACTGGCCCAGAGATCACACATTCTACCTGATCTAAAAAGCCTCAAAGTCCAACTAAAACACTTTGACCAGTGGCTCATTAAAACATGGATAAAAGTTGCGGTTGTTCTTGTCACGTGTCCTCAATCTGGCAACCCACGTGAGCATCGCATCTGAGGAGGAGGGGGCGGGAGGAGGGGGCTGTCAATGATTGTTCATTTCCTGGAAAATGTTTTGTGAAACTATGTTGATTCATTTAAAACTGATTCAAGATTTATTCATTTTTTGTAATCCTACATTATTGTCTTTCTTGCAGTACTATGTGGAGATCCGCCCACTGTGGACAATGCTTTCCTGATTGGTCGGAAGCGTTCACATTATGACATACACTCTGTGGTGCGTTACCAGTGCGATGACGGTTTCCTCCAGCGCCACATTCCCACCATCAAGTGCCGTGCCAACGGCAAATGGGACCGACCCAAGATCATCTGTACGAAGTGTGAGTGTCTCAATTTTATTCACTAAGTCAATTTCGATAATCAAATTGCCAGATTTATTCATATTGTCTTTCTTGTTTCCTCAGCAAGGAGATCTCACCGCTACAGACGCCACCACCACAAGTCCCATCACGAGCGCAGAAAGCACAAGAGGCACGGTTCAGGAGGTCATCGAGGTCAACAGGAGGGTCACGGCCATTTCTAACCAAATAATCCCCTCCTTTCCGACAGCCTTTCGCCTAAACCTCCTTATCTTTGATATCCGACGGCCTTTCACCCCCCCCCCCCTCTCGTCCGGCTCATTATGATCAAAGGGGGCACAGCTGGACCTCACAAGGACTATAACAGTTTTACTTTTCCGTCTCTTTATTCGTTAATGTTACATCTCATTTTAGTGGATCCATCATGAGGAAAGTTCTTTCGTACATTCAATGTAGAAAACACTCTAGGTAACTGTTTATGTATTTTTACATAAGCATTAATTGAGCGGGTGGGTTGGTACTACGTGTAAATATTGTATTTCATTTCAAAACGCAGGATCAAAGCGAAACAGCCAGGAAATGCTTCCGATTGGTTTGCTTATGCAGGATTTCTTGACCGTTTTGACTTTGGTTTGCTCTTTGTAAGACATTAACTTAATTTATACAGTATTTATGAGTATTGATGTGTTTTGGGTTGCGAGGAGTGGTGCTCATCTGGATTTTACCTGAAAATTAAATCACATTCATGGTCGTTCGAAACCCGTATGATTTTATTGTTTACGTCGGACATGAGTACTTTGCAGCCGGAGCTGCCAAATTAAAAAATAGCGCTATAAAAGTACTATATTGACATCTCCTGACGTCTTACGATAGATTTGTTTGTAAAACAGTCCGAAGTTCAATCAAAAGTCATTATTCCATTGTAGCTTTCGTAGAAACTTGATTATGTCAATCTGGCAACTTGATAATGAACAAGCTTTCAAGTCCATATCGGTAGAGTTTTCAAAAAAAATAACCTTATAAATGTAGCCTTTTCCTCACACAAACCTATCGAATACCTTTAGTATTGAAGTGTTTTGGGTTGTAAGGAGTGGTACTCATCTTGGTTTCCAGTGTATAAACTGCACAATTTACATGAAAGTCATGTTGTTCCAAACCTGTATGATTTTATTTCTTATGTCAAGCAAAAAAGGACATGAGTGACTGGCAACGAGCACCAAAAAACCCCATAAAAGTAACTTTGCACTGAATTTAACGCCTTCTGAAGCCGTACGATAGATTTCCGCAAGAAACAATCCAAAGTTATTAATTTTCAAAAGTCGTTATTTTATTGTAGCTTTCAAAGAAACATGACGTTTCATGTCAATTATGTAAAATCTGGCAACCTGATGATGAACGAGATTTCAGATCCATATAGGTGGAGTTTTTTACACATAATAATTTAAATTTTTCGTTTTCCTCACAAAATTTTTAAGTATATTCAGTATAGTAATTAAAATATACTCATGTTGTTCCAGACCCATACGATTTTACTTCTTACGTCAGGCAAAAAATGGAGATGAGTGACTGGCAACGTCAAAAAAGCACCATGAAAGTAATTGTGCACTGAATTTAATGTCTTCTGAAGCCGTATGGTAGATTTTTGCGAGAAACTGGCCGATGTTATTCATAATCAGAAGTCGTTATTCCATTGTAGCTTCCACAGAAACGTGATGTTTCATGTCAATTATGTAAAATCTGGCAACCTGAGATTTCATATCCATATCAGTGGAGTTTTTTGCAAATAAGTGTTTAAATTTAGCATTTTCCTCACACAAACTTATCGAATACTTTAAGTTTTGGTGTGTTTTGGGTTGCGTAGAAAGGTGTACATCTGGATTTTCAGTGTATAAACTGCAAAATTCTCACGGAAATCATGATGACTGGCAATAAATGCCAATAAAGCTCCGTAAATGTAATTGTGCACCGAATTTAACTTCTTCTGATACTGTACAATAGATTTGTGCGAGAAACAGACCGAAGTTATTCATAATCAAAAGTCGTAGCGTTTACAGAAATGTGACATTTGATGTCATTGATGTCAATCTGGCAACCTATGTTGGTTTGCTTTTTTTGCAAGATAATCATTTAATTCTTGTGTTTTCCTTACACAAAATTATTGAATATCTTCAGAGCAAAAATATTTCACAAATATAGTCATGCAAACCACTTTTATGGTGCTTTTCACAATTTTAGGAGCTGTTACAACCCCAGTTTTACTGCAAAAGAGCAGCTTGGGCACTGCAAAGTGTCTTCTTTTTGCAAATAATCATTTAATTCATGCGTTTTCTTCACAGAAAGTTATCAAATATCTTTAGAAGAAGAATATAGCACACATATAGTCATGCAAACCACTTTTATGGTGCTTTTCGTCATTTTAGGAGCTGTTACAACCCCAGTTTTTGCTGAAAAAGAGCAGTTGGACACTTTCCAAAGTGTCATCTTTTTTACGACTAATCATTAAATTATTGCGTTTTCTTCACACAAATGGATTGAATATCTTCAGAAGAAGAATATAGCACACATATAGTCATTCAAACTACTTTTATGATACTTTTATGGTGCGTTTCATCATTTTAGGAGCAGTTACAACTTTTCCACTGGAAAAGAGCTGCTTGGACACTCTGCAGAGTATCTTCTTTTTTGTAAATGATAATTTAATTCTTGAGTTTTCCTAACAGAAATTTACAGAATATCTTCAGAAGAAGAATATAGAACACAATATAGTCATCCAAACCACTTTTAGGAGCTGTTACAACCCCAGTTTTCACTGGAAAAGAGCAGCTTGGACACTGCAAAGTATCTTCTTTATTCTTAACTCTTGAGCTTTTCTCACACAAACTTATCAAATATCTTCAGAAAAAGAATATAGCACACATATAATCATTTAAACCACTTTTATGATACTTTTATGGTGCTTTTTCGCCATTTTAGGAGCCGTTAAAAACCCCAGTTTTCACTGGAAAAGAGCAGCTTGGACACTCTGCAAAGCATCTTCTTCATTTTTGGGGTCAAACTATTCCTTCAAGTCCTTAAACGGCCTTTAACTAGTTGTTACGCAGATATATTTCAAGCCTTGATTAAAGGTTTTCTATCTTTCACAGGTATAGACTTTGAGTGACTTGAGATGAAATGTGCCACTGTGAAATCCCCCCCTACTTGTAGTTCCTCTGTCTGTTATTGATGGTCTGTGTCATGATCTCCCACTTTCTCACCCACAGAGGAGAAATTGTCCTGTCAGAGCCTGTCGGTGAGAAAAAGAGCGAGAATTAGAGGGACGGAAAGAGAGGTTCGACTTGCCGGTCTTAATTGCACTCGACTGCATATACGCCACATCAAACCGAGCCGGCGACAAGGTACTTTTAACAGCCTTGGGGGTCGCAGCTATGCCCGCAATTAGCTTCTCGAAGTAGCACACTTAAGGAAGAAATAAAACAGGGATGGATTCCCATGGGTGGGGTGAGGATGAAAACAAAGAATCCAGATGGTGTGATATCACATACGGGTTAGATGTTAAAAGTGCTCATGGGTAAATTTCAGAGGCAGAGGGATACCTCCAGCACTGAAGATCGGGAGGTTAAAAAGCAAAGGCTCACGCTCAAGAAAGCCAGTTGAGAGAGGCAGCATTTGGCCTTCTGTTCTCCTCAGAGCGATAGATGTGGTCTGGGCTCACTTTGGTTTCCAAAGGCACGCTTTTTTCTCTTTCCAACCAGGTGCGTGTCCTGTTTTTCAAAGAGTACTGCGACAGCTGACTCAAAAATGAGGGCCGCTCCTTATTCTCTGCCCTCTCAACTACCCTCCTTACCTTAAAAAAAAAGGGCAGACTCTTTCTTTTTTACAGCGCGTTTCTCTAATGCCAGGGTTTGTGCTTATCTCTGGCTGTTCCTCTCTCAATTTCCCCGTGAGATTGCAAACGTAGCCCAGTTTTCTTTTCAACGTCAGCACTGCCTCTTTTTCTACCTTTATCCACCTTTTTTAATGAAATAGCCCAAAATTCAGAGACGATGAAAAGCAAGTAGTCTTAATATCTGAACAATTAATCTTTTTTGTTCCAAGAAAGCTTAATTAATGTTGAGGTTACTGGTGCGTATTTTGATAAAGAAGCAATTGACTTCAAGAAAGGGATGATTTGTAGGGAGTGCATTTGTGGTAAATATTACAGTCACACTAGATTAAACAATTAGGATTGTAGTAAAACAAATGCTAAAAGGAATTTCAGATGAAAATGTAGTTCATTTTCATGAAAATAATGTCACGATGCAAAACAAAAGGGATAGTTCACCTAAAAACGAAAATTCTGTCATTAATTACTCACTCTCATGTCGTTCCAAACCTGTTAGGCCTCCGTTCATCTTCGAAACACAAAAGAAGATATTTTTGACAAATTCAAGGTCCAGAAAGGTAGTAAGGTCATTGTTAAAATTGTTAAAATCAGTGGTTCAACTGTAATTTTATGAAGCTACAAGAGTACTTTTTGTGTGTAAAAAAAAAAAAAGCAAAAATAATAACTTGTGTTGTGGTACTCTCATGAATGCACATCGAAGACTGACACAGAAGAGAAGAAACTGTTGAATAAAGTCATTATTTTTGTATCTTAGCACACAAAAAGTATTCTCGTAGCTACATAACATTACGGTTTAAACACTTGAATGTTGTAGTTGCGTTGCTGTCTATGCAAGATCAGAAAGCTCTCGGACTTCATCAAAAATATCTTAATTTGCACTCGAAGATGATCGAAGGTCTTACAAGTTTGGAATTATTCCTTTAAAGCAAAATATAAACATGTTTTCCTTTGATTTTGGGGTGAAGAATGACCTATTCACCCAAAAATTAAAAATTCAGTCTTTAATTGCTCGCCCTCATGTCATTTCAAATCCGTAAGACCTTTGTTCATCTTCGAAACACAAAATTAAGATATTTTTGACACAATCGAGGCCCAGAAAGCTAGTAAGGACATTGTTAAAATAGACATCAGTGGTTCAACCTTAATACTTTTTGTGCGTAAAGAAAACTTATCCTTGTAGCTTCATAAATCACAGTTGAACAACTAATGTCACATGGACTATTTTAACAATGTTCTTACTACCTTTCTGGGCCTTGAACGTGTCAGTTGTGTTGCTGTCCATGCAGGGTCCGAAAGCTCTTGGATTTCATCAAAAATATCTTAATTTGCACTCCGAATATAAAGGTCTTACGGTTGTGGAACGACAATTTTTGGGTGAACTATTCCTTTAAAGCAAAATATAAACCTGTTTTCTTTTGATTTTGAGGTGAAGAATGATCTATTCTAGACCTATTTCATGCAATTCACTCTAATGCCCATGCATGATTTGCATCGAACAGGAGGTGTACCAGTGTTATGCAATTTGTCTGTCAAAATTGGAGTCTCGTTCTGAAACCCAGTATCCTAATAATCCATATTAGCCGCTAATGTACCTCTATATCACGCTAATAGCTCTTTACAGCCCTCAGCTGAGGCTAGCGAAGGAAGGCAGATGGCTAACAATGTGGCACCTTAATTGCGAGCCTTGATTATAAAAATGAACCTCTAAACAAAGAATGTTCACAGCTGTCTTTTGGCAGGCATTCTGAAGAACTATAAGAGGCAGCTGCGGGATTTTCTTACGGCGAGTTTTCTGACTAATTGCCACAGGGCAATTGCCGTCCCAGAGGTTGTTACGCTAGCTGCGCCACCCCTTTGTAGTTACATTCGTGGAACACAGTCTTATTTAGGTTTGTTTGCATGACTCATTCAGCCATATTTGTCGAGTTTCTCGCGAGCAGAATATGCAAATACTCTCGCAATAGCCTCCGACACTTTGTTTGCTATCTGCCGCCACAGCCGAGAATCGCTCACGTTGTATCAAGAAGTTAACCTTGTTCTTTTTCGTATTTACATGATTGTTGGAGGTAGAGAGGAAGCTGCGGAGGTGAGACAGGAGCACGGTGTCCTCTGTTTAATCAGGACTGCAGGTAACACACCACATCCATCAAGAGTAGCACGTCTGAATTTTTAGTGCGTTATCTGGAAAGCGCTTTGATTGGACGGTGTCAGAAAGAGAATTACCATGACAAAGAAGCCAGTTCGGCCGCCGGTGGCAGGTGGGATTGTTCTGGAAGTCACTGCTGCTCAGTATACTTAACCCGAACCTCCGGCATTCCCTGTTCACCCAAACTTGCTTACATAGTCTGCCCTTTACCTCATATAAATCTCTATTGTAAATTCCATCCTAGTCAGCTGTCATATCATTACATACGACTTTGTCATGCACATTTAGTTTAATTTACTTTGAGAGTTCCCCTGTATATTTATAGTTAAAGCTGTTATTTCTGTTTATTTATTATTTGTTGGCTTGAAGTGCACCCCGTCGTTATTAATGGCCCAGCATTCCCTGCCGTTACAAGCATTAAATTCATTCCTCTGGCAGTGCGACAAAACCATAAAATCTTTTGACACCACTCCCCAGCCTCTGTGATGTACAGACTTTGTTTTCATTTCTTGATGTTTTCTGCTCATTTTTTATGTATGTATTTATTTATTTTTCACTTTTTTAAATGAAATCTGGATGTGTTTGTTGCTTAGAGTCCTTGGACCTCAGTCACACAGGCTAACTCGCCGTTCTGCATTCTGCTACATGAACATCATGTTGTTTTTTAAACCATTTCCTTCACCAGGATGACCCGAGTCAGGCTGTGCGAATGCGGTCCATTTGTGTTATCCAATATTTATTGATGTTCTTATGAATTCTAGTTCTGTCATTGTATTATATTCTTTACCGAACAAGTTGTCAATTAAAAACATTGGATGGGATCGGTAATACCGAAATTGAATTGGTCAGTTGTTTTTGTTACAAATTACACATTTGAATGGGTTTTTGACAATAACTCAATAGTTGTTGTTGTTTCAAACTTGTATGACTTTCTTTTCTCTGTAGAACACCAAAAGAAATATTTTTAATACAATGTATGGATATACTGACTAAGAAAGCCATCAGATTTGGAACAACATGAGGGTAAGTAATAGTTCACCCAAAAAATGAAAATTCTGTCAAAAATTACTCACCATCATGTCATTCCAAACCTGTAAAACCTTTGTTCATCTTCAGAATACAAATTAAGATATTTTTGTTGAAATCCGAGAGCTTTCTGACCCTACATAGACAGCAACACAACTGACATGTTCAAGGCCCAGGAAGGTCCCAGCTGATGTTTAAGGAACATTTTTCAAGAACCTCAATCATGTAACATCAAAAAAAACATTCCAAGACTGTTGTTTTAAAAACATTTTCTCTTACCGTTATGAGAACCCCAGTCATGTACAAGTAACATCAAAAAACGTTCTGAGAATGTTGTTCTAAGAACGATTTCTCTTACCGTTACAAGAACCTAAATCGTGTAAAAGTAATATCAAAAGAACATTTCGAGAATGTTGTTCTAAAAACGTTTTCTCTTACCATTACAAGAACATCAATCCTGTACAAATAACATCCAAAGAATGTTCCAAGACTGTTGTTCTAAGGGGCCGTTCACATGAAGCGTCTTTTGCGCGCGCAAGTTCGTTATTTCAAATGGAGACGCGCGGCTTGCGCGCGCATATTGGAAGCGACGCGGTCGCGACGCGCACGCGGTGCGACGCGCTCGTTTTTTCCGGGCGCGTCCGCACCGCATCGAGATAAAAACATCTCAACTTTTCAGAATGTCGCAAGCGCACCGCAGGTCATGTGACATGAACCGACCAATCAGCTTCCTCACTTTTTTCCGTTACATTGAAACCACAGCAGAAACATGGAGGAGCAGCTCATCATTGTGGTCCAGGGATTTCCTGAACTTTATGATTTGTCAAGCCCCCATTATTTTGACGCTAATAGAAGAAACAATGCATGGAGACGCATAGGCTTGGAGCTAGAGCGCAGCTGATGGTTGCTTAGAAACGGCAGACGCTTCCTGAGCGCAAGCGCCCGAGCGCTTTGTTGATAAGGAAGAAAGCGGCGCGCCTAGCGTTTTCCACGCGTTTTTAGGCGCGACATGTGAACGGCCCCTAAGAACGTTTTCTCTTACCATTATGAGAACCTCAATATTGTACATGTAACATCAAAAGAATGTTCTGAGAATGTTGTTCTAAGAATATTTTCTCTTACCATTTTGAGAACCTAAATCGTGTACAAGCAGTGGCGGAGCCAGAGGGGTGTCCGGGGTGGCACTGGACACCCCTGACATCCGATTGGCCACCCCGGGTGCCACCCCAAAATACTGCTGGCAGCAGGGGCGCTGTAAAGGGGGGGTAAACGATGACGATTCTCGGGGCCCATGACTGAGAGGGGGCCCAGAGAAGCCCCCAATAAAATTGTGGTGCTAAAAAAAATATTTAATAGTAAAAATGATTAACTTTAAATTATTCTAATTGCTGTTTATTGGTGTCAAAAATGTATTTGTTCGCGATCCCCCTCCCCCGAGTGCGTGTTATTGCGATAGCGAACAGTGGAGGTAAACCTAACTGCCCGATGTCAGGAGTCGCACTAGCGACCAATGTTGCTCATTGTTAGTGCGCCCGCCTACCTAAGTTCCAGAATGCTTCGAGTTAGAGGGGTTACACAAACATTTTTAGTTAGAATGTAATTTTTAGTTTTTAGGGGGGCCCCTCAGCTGAGTCAGTGCACGGGGCCCAGAATTCCGAGCGACGCCCCTGGCTGGCAGTAGCCTACCTGATGCTGATTGACATCTCATTTGTCTAAAGAAGTTTTAGAATTTTGCCGGTGACGCTAGCCATTTCCAAATCAAGACGAGCCAAGGACATGAGCATCAATGTAAGACGAATAATAAAACATCATTTTTGAAATACCGTACGTTTTATAGTTTATCATAAGGTTTGTTTGCTGGGTAACGTTTATTATCCGTTGTGTAAATTAACTAGGCGACGACGACATCAGTCAATTTAATGAGATTAGAGAGATCAATTCACACTTTAGACAGTTAACGCTATACTTAATCTGTGCTATGGTATTATATGTACATACCATGTTCCACACCATACAGGGCTCGAAATTGCGAGCGTTTTGTCGCATATGCTCCCAAAATCTAATTATATATGCAAGAGTGAGAAATTGTTGTGGTGCAACTTGGTTTCATTTCTTTACAAAACTTTCGGTAGCCTACAGCACAGATGCAGTGACAGGTTGCTGTTCGCTCCAACATTACATAACCATTTGAACTTAATCTTTACATTTTTACATTTTAAGTATCAGTCAAAATAGGCTACTGTACAACGCGCCATACATCCACATCATATGTTAACTCAGCGGGAGACGTAATTTTCTCTGGGGACACGTTTTTCAAAATCCCGTTTGTGTCTTCGAACTTTCAAATGGTTTTGTTAAAGTAATCTCTTGTATTGTAGAATGCACGCTCAGCGCTGCTAAGAGTTTCGCGCGATCATTAAAACGAAACCAAAACACGCACCGCATTCAAAAGCAATCTTGAAAGATTCGGTCTCTATTTGCACATTGAATATTGAAAGAGTAGCCTACTTTGATTATGGCTGCATATATTCTACACGAATAAGAAAGAACTGTGTCGTTTATTTTTGTCATTTATGATATCCTATTTTGTTATTAATGTAGATTCTTAAAAAATGCAGTGGTTGTCTCAAATTTAAAAATGGCTGTACCTATAAATGGCTTCTTGTCCCTTGCTTAAGGCATAAAATAAATATGTAAAAAAGTCTTTCAGAATCAGCCCATTTGCTTGTAAAACATCGGCAATCAGAATAGACCATGAAGAATCAATATCGGTGCATTACTAAAAAAGAAATTGGGTGCTCCTATTTTTATTTTATTTTTTTGGTAAAAAGTGAATTTTGTGCCCTGTATATAAGTTATTATATTTAATTAACAATGTTATTTGGACTTTGTAAAATGTCTCTTGTTACACCAGTGAGCAATGCAACTTGCGAGAGAAGCTACACTGCGTTAAAACTTATTAAAACCCACCTTAGGACAACGTCTGATGGCAGGTTAAGTCACCTAGGGATTCTCAGTGTTGAGTCAAGGAGTGCACGCTCCCTCAACATGGATGCATTTGTGAAACGTTTTGCCAGTTCTCATCAGAACAGCAGAATTATGTTGTTTTAAACATAACTAGGATAAGTTTGTAAGTGATGACTAAAATTGTGTTTTTGTTTTCAAATCGAGTTTGATGTATGCTCTAATTGCAGTATTTTTTGTTTAGTTGTTTTTTCTTTATTCTAATGTTTTTGTAAATGAACTCAGCATTATTTTTGCAAATAAAACTTTAGAATTCCTTATGAATTCCTATACATTTTATGAGTAGAGTTCGTGTGTGAGGACCCCCTGAAATAGCAGTGGCCACCCCCTGGCCACCCCATGTAAAAAATTCTAGCTCCGCCACTGTGTACAAGTAACATCAAAAGAACATTCTGATAATGTTGTTTTAAGAACATTTTCTCTTACCATTATGAGAACCTCAATACTGTACACGTAACATCAAAAGAACATTCTGAGAATATTGTTCTAAAAATGTTTTCTCTTACCATTACGAGAACCTCAATAGCGTACATGTAACATCAAAAGAATGTTCAGAGAATGTTGTTCTAAAAACGTTTTCTCTTACCATTATGAGAACCTCAAATGTGTTTACAAATAACATCAAAAGAACGTTCCGAGAATGTTGTTCTAAGAATGTTTTCTCTTAAAGGTGCCATAGAATGGAAAACTGTGTTTAGCTTGGCATAGTTGAATAATAACAGTTCAGTACATGGACATGACATACCATGAGTCTCAAACACCACCATTTCCTCCTCCTTATATAATTTTGGTGTTTGCAAAAGACCACCGAAAAATAGGTCAATTACGCAATAGTCTCGACCGTTAATAGTAACGCCCCCAACATTTTCATTGCCCAATCATCGGTAACATCAGTACATCAGTAAAATAAGGCGAGCCACTGAAGGGACATGGTTAGCCTAATGCTAGCAGTAGCCTGTACATAAGATTTTACTTACCACATAAACGGAGAGATGAGTGCACTGATGATGGCCAATGATTTACAGATCCTGAGCATCACTAAAGCATCAAAACTTGTGCGGTAAGTCCTTCTTACGTTATACTACTTTGCTGCAGTATAACATTACACAGAGCACATGCGATCACAGTAGTGAGAGTAAAATGTCGCGGATTCAAAACGGCAGATTCAACAAACCGCATATTAAAAGCGGCTTGAGTTAAATAAATAAACCGGCCTTAACTAAATATATATTTCCTCCATGTGTTTCCTTACAGCTGTGTGAACAAGCCGCTCTGTGAGACAGCCAATCAGAGCAGAGCTCCTCATTATTATGCAGGAACCGTCTAAATAAAGCAATAACAGTGCATTTCATATAGGGACAAATCCTAGGGTTGTAAATGGACGTGTAAAGCCGTTTCTTTTTTGCCCTTTCCTAGATACCTTCTATGTAGATATCAGAGAACAATTTAAAATATTGTTTCAATGCATTCTATGGCACCTTTAACGTTACGAGAACCTCAACTGTGTACAACTTACATCAAAGGAACATTCCAAGACTGTTGTTCCAAGAACACTTTCTATTATCATTACAGAAACCTCAATCGTGTTTACAAATAACAATCAAAAGAAAGTTCTGAGAATGTTGTTCTAAGGACATTTTCTATTACTGTTACGAGAACCTCAGATGTGTTTACAAATAACCAAAATAATCAAAATAATGCTCCGAAACTGAATATGTAGCTTTATAAAATTAAGGGAGAACAATTGATGTCACATGGACTATTTTAACAATGTCCTTACTACCTTTCTGGGCCTTGAATGTGTCAGTTGTGTTGCTGTCCATACAGAGTCAGAAAGCTCTTGGATTTCATCAAAAATATCTTAATTTGTGTTCTGAAGATGACCGAAGGTCCTTCGGGTTTGAAATGGCATGAGAGTGAGTAATTAATGACAGAATTTTCATTTTAAAACTCAAGGCCTTCCAAGTTACAGATCATTTTATGCGCATTAATAAAATATGAAGTAGTTTGCTTTAGCCAGGATAGATATGTCAGCATCTTATTTGCCGCTATGAACATTTTTTGTTTAATCTTTCTCTTTCCCTCCATCACTGGACGCAGGTTCTTATCGGGCCGTTGGCTCGCAAGAAGTGTGTGGTGAATAATTCATACACGCTGTGTATCTCTGACTACCTCTGCTTTATCTCTTCATGTCAGATTCAAGGTCTTTGATGTTCCATCCTCTCACTGAGAAGCGAGACATTGTAAATATTCCTGTATCTGCTCCCGAACGCAGCTATGATTCTCACGTTTAATAAACAGGTGAGATCAAGACTCAGAAGAGCATGGAAATGCAACAGAACAAGGTGTTAGTCGCGCAATATCAAAGAGTTTTATTCATCCAGACATACAATTTAAAAATGAATTATTCGTGTAATGAAAAAGCACCCTGTTGAGATCAACTGTTATACCTCAAACAGGTCAAATCTTTTCATAAACGCAGCTCTTGAAGAGATGGGTCATTCGTTACTCACCCTCATGTCGTTTCAAACCCGTAGGACCTTTGTTCATCTTCAGAACACAAATTAAGACATTCAAGGTCTGAAAAGGTACAACATGAGGGTGAGAAATTGATGACAGAATTTTAATTTTTGTGTGATCTCTTTGATAAGTCAAGTGATCTCACAAAAAGTCTGCAATATACCAATTTTCTGTGTGGTCATGTAAAAAACAACAACAAATGATGTGAGGATTTATTTGGACAGTTTAACTGTTGGAACTCCATGAGCTACTCTGATTTGAATAAATTCCAAGCTAGTTTGATTCCACCGGCTGATCTGCATGTGCTAGACTCTCCCGGTGTTCCAAGGGCACGCTGTCCTCATTAGACGTCAAGCTGTGGAATCTAGTTAGTGTTGCTCTTAAGATGACCTAGGCATTTTTCCAACTGCAAAAACACATTCCTGATTCCTTTACTGTGAAGCTTTCTTTCTGAACCATTTACTATTCTGGGAGGGATATGAATTTGAAGAAGCATAAGCCCACTTTTTTTTTTTTTTGCTCCATAAATATTAAGTATCTCATCCAAGAACTTTTTTGCTGACTGAAGCTAAGTGGGCTAATAGCATCTGAATTGCTAGGTTCCCCCGGATTTGCTTTCTGAATGCGTTCCTCGGTGTAAACCGACAGCATTTTGAAAAATTGTGACAGGCAACTATCTTTGCACTCCTCCGGCGTGCTCATTTGGGAAATGCGTTTATACAGTTGCCATATTAGCATCGTAAGTCAGTGCTAAGGTTAATTCCTATTCTTAAGTTCATTTATCATTCCGCTAGGTAAATTGATGAATACACAAGGTCTGCTAAGCCTCTGCAAGAGCCGCATTTAACAGGATAATGATGTTTGTGCAGATGGCTGCTGAGTCCTGAGCTGCTAATAGCTTTTTAAAGTACTGCCGGATGCAAAGCAGGCCACAAAAAATGAGTCGCAAACAAATAAAAACATCCTTCTGCTCGAGTCCATCTGGGCCGGCGAGTTCCAGTGTACCTTTGTTGTGGGTCTACGGTTGATGATCCGGAAATCTTCCTTCATTAAGCAGCTTAGCGCATCTTCAGTACAATAGGATTTTCATGCATTGGTGGCTTTGGGCATAGCTGGTCTATCAGAGTCCTCTTACTTCTGGTCTCAGTCCAATTGGGCAGTGCTGCCATGCTCCAGGGAAGAGCTCACCCTTCATGACTTGGAAGGGCCACGTTTTAGTGTTTCATAAAGCAGGTTGTGGGTTTTATTGCTGTGGATATTGCGTCCAGTTCTCTGACTCAACCAAGGATGACGCATCCAGTCTGTGTTGCAGTTAAACTCAACAGAAGAAACTTGAGAAGAAGGCTGAGCCCCAGAACAAACCTACATATTACATAATCGCCACAGACCAATGGTTGTTCAAAGGTGTTTAACACTTGAAGCAAATGTTTGGACCATTCTGTTCAAAATGGCCATACCAGTAGGTTCTTCTGTTTTGCTTGAGGTACCCCAGGTTCTAAGACTTGTTGATGTCTTTTACTGAAATAAGTTGTAAAAAAAAAAAAAAAAAAAAAAAAAAAACTGTGAAAGATTTACATTAATTAATAAATCCACATAGTTTTATACATATTTTGGACTATGGGGTAACTGATATTATTTTGATGATGTGAAATAGTGGCACGCTGGCACTACCTGTTGCTTTTTTTTACTGCAACACAACTCAGAAAAACACAAATGCCATACTATCGATTTTTCCCCACAAGCAGTCTAAACATCCCCGGATATCGAGTGAAATCCACACCGAGAAACTCCTTCAGTGGCTGCGGCGTCATGACAAGCGTCGACATGTTTACGTCCTGCCAGGATGGCATCTAGCGTTTCTTGTCTCTGCCTTTTGTAAAATCTTTCAGAAGCTGTGATCTACTAAAAGCCTCAAAGGCATCAGGGCTGAAGTGGAGAGAACAAAGATGCGGGTCTTTAGGAAGCTTTATTCGTCCACAGGTATCTTCTTATTCTTTTTAAGGGTTCAAGAATGTACAAAATCACCCATAACTCTTAAACCATTTGTCACAGGCTCAATTGTCTTATATCATTGGAATCCTTGGCTCATGTCAGACAAAACATATTCCTCGTATTCATCCGTTGATTTGCAAATCTTTTGAAAAACCTACTCTTGTCGAACTAGTCCTAGGTTTTTCGCCTGATCGGAAGCAAACTAATGCAGGAAGATTCTCTGGACAGTAAATATCAATAATTATCTGAAAAAAATTGGCCTTTCAACTCTCTCCCGCAAAGAGATGCCAAAAGTTTGTAAACTTTTACTAAAATGGCTGTAAAAAATGAAATGACATGTCTTTACCAAATTCACAATGTGTATGTAATAGTTGAATCTGAGGTCACATGAAAAAAGTGGCAGAGCTCAGCCACTTGGTGGCGCTATAAATGGGAAAAACACCAATAACTACTAACTTTGTTTGTTTGTCCTGTCAACATGAAAACTGGTGTGCAAGGTCTTGGTCCATAGTGCCACAAGTGGCTATAAGGACATTTGCATATCTCAAAAATATGGCTGCCATTGGACGGTGAACTTTGAACACCTATTGGACAAGGTTGACGAAGGTCGATCGGAATGAGACTTGGTGGGCCTGTTTGACTCACGACCGTAAAGGGGGACAATGGGGGACAATGTCACTTTTTTAAGGGAGTAAACGATTGTATATTGAATGGTTTTTCACTCATAGGCACAATATTTGTATCATACGATAGACCTCCTCATTCTGAGCAACTTTGCCTTTAGAACCACTGCTGCCAATCAAACTGTTTGTTAAATAGTTAAGAAATGGTTGAAATTTACCCTTTGGGAAGCTGTAATAGAGTCATTTAGAAGAGGGGTCTGTCTTAATATACCCAAAGGCCTATAAATCCTAAACAAAGACTCAAAACTTCACAAAACCTGGTGAGCACATGCAAGAGGTGATTCTAAACAAGCATGCAAATTTTTAGGGAGATCAGACCACAGCGGGCGCTATAAAAAACATCATATTTTTGTGTTAAGGCCTGCCAGGATTTGCCAAAAATGTTTTTCATTGTTGATTTAGGTGGTTACAGGCTTGCTAAATAATATGTCTTTTTTCATATGTGCATATTTAAAGTGCTTGAAGCCCGGTAATTGCTGCTTGCGCCTATATTCTCTTTTTCTTTTCACTAGGAAAGCAGTGAAGACTTACATTGCCTCTCTTTTTTCTCTTTGACTGAAAATTACAACATAAAGATGCTCAATGTGGCACTGTATTAGTATTTTTTTTTTGAGTTGTGTTGTGGTAAAAATAGCAACAGGTAGTGCATTTGACGTAATGGAAATAATGGCCTAAATAAATGTGGATTTTTAAAATAAGGTAATTCTTTCGTGGGTTTTCTACTACATATTTTAGTAAGAGACATAATTTATATTAAGCCATAGTGAATTCAAGCTTCAAAAATCCACTGGAAACAAGAATCTGAACTTGTTTCTTCAGGTAGTATTTATACCGCATTTTATGTTTTTAACACAAACCGGTCATGCAACTTCCTATCCTTCTTGGGTCATGTTGAAGAGCCGACTGTGAATAAATGCTCTAAACAGTTGCATTAACCCTCTGCCCCTTCTTTTCCACTTCAGTCCGAGTTCTCTCAACACAGACTGGCGAGCAAAAGCAGCATGTTCGCTCTTGATCTGTACCTACAGCCGCTTCCAATCGGAACAAATCAGCAGGATCCCTGTTCAAAGCTTACAGCGTCTAAACAAACAGCAAACGCTCGCTGTTCACTGCTGGAGGCTTATTCAACAAAGCAGAGTCTTTGTATGCACTGACTCATTACCCGCTGAAATAAGCCAATCAATGTTACAAACACTTCAGCCAATTACTATGTAAAGCGTTATGTACATAAGAATACAGCATTCTCAAAGTTTACACAAGAATGGCTAGACATACTAGCTTGACGAGACTGTGAGTGTTTGTGTGAAGGTTGCATTGAGTCTAATCATGCAAATATGTAACGTTTTTTCTATTTGTGTAGCTGTTTGTTCTGAAAATCTCATCATTAAAGATACTTCAACTGCAAATATGCAACATCCTATCAGTCCATAATGAGATTGGTAAATTTTTCCTCCTGCCAGAATAGCAAAGCTTTTCAGCTTATGTGTTTGTAGCCCACTGGTTCTACTTGTCTCACTCACTTCAAGCAGGATTTAAACCAGTGTTTTCAGAAAGGGAAGCATGTTAACAATGATACTAAAGACAGCAGCCTCTAGTGTCAGTCTCTAGTATACCTCACCCCCCTAAACCCACTTCCAATCCGGGTCACGGCACCAATGTAACCCCTCCAGTTCTACTTGCCTCGCTCACACTGAGTGGGATTTGAACCAGTGTGTCCAGAATTGGAAGCAAGCATGCTAACAATGATGCTAAAGACCAAAGCCTCTAGTGTCAGTTGTTACTGCACCTCAACCCCCTAAACTTCACTTCCAATCCGGGTCACGGCACCAATATAACCCCTCCAGTTCTACTTTCCTCGCTCACACTGAGTGGGATTTGAACCAGTGTTTCCAGAATGGGAAGTGAGCATGCTAACAACGACGCTAAAGACCACAGCCTCTAGTGTCAGTCGCTAATGCACCTCACCTACCTAAACCTCACTTCCAATACTGGTCACGACACCGATGTAAAACCTCCAGTTCGACTTGCCTTGTTCACTTTGAGTGGAATTCGAACCAACGTTTCCTAGAAGGGGTGTGACAAATCAATTCGTGGATCAATTTTGTGATTTTCGTGAATGCATCGCTATTCTCTCTTGAATCGCTTCATGCTAGAAGGCATCCGTTTAAACCTCAATTCCAATCTGGGTCACGGCACCAATTTAACCCCTCCAGTTCTACATGTCACTCCAAGCGAAGTTTCAAACCAGCATTTCCAGCTTGGAAAGCGAGGGCACTAACTAAATAAAAAATAACATGCATTTTGTATGATCCTTTTGAACATTTTGCAGATTCTGAAAGGTGTATGTAAACTTTTGACCTCAACTGTATTATCTTTTATACAAGAAGCATTATGACTTGATTACTATGTGATTAACACTGTCTTAACCAAGGGGTTTTGTAACATAGCGTGTCTGTGTTAGCTCTTGCTGAGATGGGAATGCTAACAAATAGACTTTCTTCCACATTTCCAGCATTTTCACTTTCAGAATATATGAGCAAATTATTTGACACCTTGTGCCTGAATAGTACATGATGTCTGAGTGTTCAATCTTCACTTTGTTTTTTCCTGTCAGCAGGAAAGAAATGAAACAAATATGGCACCTTTTGAGATATGATTCCGTTCTGTTTGCCCAGGAGGACATGCTCAGTTGTTAAGGGTCAATTAATTTTGACTTTTTCATGCTGGGGGAAGATTAAAAGGATCAGATGAAAGGTAATGCAACCCTCTCAAGAGAAATATTATAGATTGTCTTTTAATACTCCATCTTCTTGCTTTGAGAGTAGTATAACATGTGACCCTGGACCACAAAACCAGTAGCATGGGTATATTTGTAGCAATAGCCAACAATACATTGTATGGGTCAAAATGATTGATTTTTCTTTTATGCCAAAAATCATTAGGATATTGAGTAAAGATCATGTTCTATTAAAATATTTTGTAAATTTCCTACCATAAATCTATTAAAACTTAATTCCTGATTAGTAATATGCCTTGCTAAGAACTTCATTTGGACAACTTTAAAGGCTATTTTAAAGGCCCTTATGGCTGGTTTTGTGGTCCAGGGTCACATATATGATATAATGCCAATTTCCAACAGAAGTTAGCTTTTTAGAAATACATTTACTTAGAAATAGTATTTCTCCTTATATATTTTTCTCTATTGTTTAGACTCTTGCATTGCATTCACAACAGGACGCTAAATGCATCCAGAAATGCTGAGCATATAATAAAAGCTATCAGAGTAAACAGCCTCATTTCAGCAGTTTAACAAATGACTGTTGCTTTTCTTTGAAATTCATGAGGTCTCATTATAGCTGTTACTATGGAAATGTAAGGGTCACTTATGTGATTCTGGCAAAGCAACAAACATTTTCTCAAGTGTTTTGCAGACTGTAGACACAAAGCGCAGCATCGCCAAGAGCTTGTGGCCAGGACAAAACAAAATAGCAATGAGCAATTTGTTAGAGCCATATTAAGCTATTGTCATGGTTACTGGCGACATCAGTTTTTCCCTTCTTTTTGTATCAGAGGTCAAGCTTTTGTGTTTACAAGCAATTCCGTGCCCTGGATCGACCGTCATTTAGAGAATTGACAGGCAAACGCAAACAGGTAAATAACTTTAATCTAAAATGCATCATCATGTTGTGCAATACTGAACGGACAGTGCAATTGTCAACCACTAAGAGGTAGTAAAGCAGCTGATGTAAGTTTGTCATTCACAATATTTTAGCTTTATCACTGTAATAAACATCTACAAAATGGCATGCCTAATTCTGTTATTGCTTGCAAGGTCGTATCAAAAATGAATGTCTAGTGTTATGTGCATAGTAATTGCCAAAGCTAATCGGTTTTGCTACTTGCTCATGTGGCAAGAACTGTGGAAGTTCTTTTTAATAAGCAAGCTAAGCCCAGCCAAGCTAGCCAGATCATGCTAGCATCTGATGCAAGTTTTGTCCATTATCACTTCCTCAACATCAGGTCATTGAGGGCTATTGCTAATGTGCTACACTCATTATAAGGTTAAATTAGCTTTCCTACTTTCTTAACGCTAATTAAAGTCACTTTTGTCTTCCCTGGGAAACAGCAAAATAACAAATTAAAGACCTGAAGGCTAAGTTCTGCATGCAGAGTATGCTGTGAAACAATTAAGCTAATACATTGTGTCATATTCTTCCCTAGTAATGTCTCTGAGGAAAAAAAATAAGTTGCTTTCTCAATTTAGAGATGATTGACACCTCATTTCAAGCAAGTGTGAAGCTCAATTATGCCCCGAGTTCAGCGCTAGCCTGGTTGCCTAGTAGCCTAGCAAGTGTGCAAAAAAGCCTTGTCTGTCAAGCCATGATGCTAGTTACTAGTATTTTGCATTTTCAGATACTTCTAGTGCTGTTAGCGGGTTTGGATGTGGTTTCTTTCGGAGCCTGTGTCGACTGGACATCAGTGTTCTTGCGGAAGCAGTAGACTCCATAGAGGCGGAACTTCTTATCAGGGAAACCTAGGTTTCGGACGCCAGGTTCTTGTCCCCCGCAGCGGGCCCGAGGATTGACGATGGGGTAACGGATGCTGCCATCTTCCACCCAGCCTGCCTCACAGCGGTCCAAGAGCTGGATCTTCCATGCGGCGTAAAGTTGTCCAACTTTGGCAATCATTGCGTCGTCACGCTGACATGCCTTTACCGCCTCAAGGTAGTTTACCTTCTTAAAACGTTTGAGGAAGTAAACACGCCCTGTAAAAGAAACATAAAGCTGTGAGATTATACAACAGCTCGGCCATAAATGTCTAAAACCCTGCTGTAGTAAAGAAATATGTTCCAGCTGAAAGCTGCAAAATGTTCTGTCAAAAATGCTAATGAAATTTTTTCTGAAAGTATGCACTTCTTGTTGGAAGATCTTGAAATTTGGATCAAATGGCCTGCCTTGATCATGATGAAACCGAATGCATTTTGTTCAGGCCTGGCTGGGTGTGTCGAAAGAAACAAGAAAAAAGAAAAGGACAAAGAAAGAAACATTTCAGACTGCCACCTGTTTTTCAGAAGCCATTCATTGATTTTCTGTTTGTTTATGTGACTGCTGACTGTTAGGGCAGCACATCGTCTCATATTTCCCACCGGGCCATTCTGTAAATTTCCAGCAGCTGGTCAGTGTAGGGGTATTATTGAAAATTGCCCTTGCTATAAAGATTTCAGGACAAACTGTCCGCTCTAATAGCCCACTTGGGGACAAAAGAAAAGCCTTTTGGCTTTCAATGGCTTGACTGCAAGTGGGTCTGAAGAACTGGGCAAGTCTTGTGCACCCACTGGATTATACGGCACTTAGTAACAAATGGTCTGAACCTGGGCCAAAAATACAGTTTCCTTCCTGAAGACAAAATCAATTCGACTTTCAACTGTGCAAACGCCTATTATTCCCACATGGTCACAAAGTGACTCTCCACCCGAGAAGCTGTACTAAATCATAGTTTCCCTGAAATCTGATTTGATTTGGCCAATTTTCCAGGAATGGATGCAATGCTCAGTTAAGACTCTTTCATTTGTAGCACATGTGAAAGGAGAAGCAAGAGGAGCTTCTCAACAGGAACCTGGTCCAACAGCCTCAGGCTGGAATAGATGGCTGAAAAGCAATCCTACCCATGGCAAACACTCACCATTGAGATTCGAGGTAAAGCAGAAGGCATCATAGCGTTCGTCATCTTTGTGCCTGTAGCCATAGTTGCGGACACCAGGGGGGCTATCCTTGCGGCCACATTGGTCTCGAGGATGGGAGATGGGGTACTGGACCGAGCCGTCCTCTAACCAGCCAGCGTTGCACCAGTCCAACCCCTCAAGCCAAGCCTTGTGCAGTTGCGCATGGGAGGCCAGAATTGCATCTTGCTGTCGGCACACTTCCTCTGCCTGGTGGTAGTTCAGCTTGTAGCGTCCGGATGAAGGGTAGTATGGGAACACCACACCTTTGAAAAGTGGTTCAGAGAAGTTGGTGAAAAAGTTGAGACTTTTTTCAAACTTAGGGCCAGATTTAGTAAACAGGGCGCACTAATGCTAGAGTGCAATTCTATAAAAGCACTGATGAGAGGGAAAAATTCTGTTTGATTTACTGACAGTGTGCACATTGAAGAACAGAGACGCAGCCAGATCATTCCCCTAATGTCCATGAGCAGCGCAATTACCACCTGGTTTAAGACATGCTTTTTTTGGATGTTAAATAATGGCGCAGATACCAGAATTTTTCAGCAAATGTTAATAAATCGCATTGCATGAATAATTTTAATACAAAAATAACTGTCCAGCGCAAATTCTTCACTGCACGTCTTTAGTAAATCTTGACAGTACTATTTTAACGGCAAAGGGCTGTTTGCTCTGTCACAAGCTGTTAGTAAATCTGGCCCATGGTTACTACAATCAAAACAAGCTCCCTAACCTTCAAGATCTAGGTTGACAAATCCTGTGTCGTCCTCCATGTCGTTGGTGACCTCACACTCATAGCGGCCATAGTCTTCTAAGGTGATGTTATGAATAATAACTGAGGCATCATCTGGCCCTGCCTGTTCCAGAGACACACGGCCACGGTAGGACCCGAAATCCTTCTGTTGTCGTCCCAGCGCTACAAACACGTCTTCAAACTGGAAAGCATCGGAAACCTTCGTCCATTTAATGCGGATGCGGTTAGGGTCAACGTCTTCTGGTTCATGGTGGTAACGACAGGGAAGGGTGATGGTGCCACCTCGATGAGTGATCACCTTACCTGGAGCAGTCTGGACTATCACTGCCCCAGTATCGTCCTCTGAGGGGAAACAAAAAGAGGTTTCCACTTTACGCTACATAAATTTAAGGTATGGACCAGGGGTGGCCAGCGTTGGTCCTGAAGAGCCTCAGTCCTGAGACTAGCATTCTAGTAATCCTTAGATCTTGATTAGGGGCTTTCACACCATGTAGTTCTAGGAACTTAAGGGGCTTTCACACCTTCACTTATCATTGCTCCTAGAACTATTGGCGCTTTTTGGCGTGTTTGCACCGCAGGAACTACATACGTGTTTAGGTCTAGGAACTCTGTTTGGGGTCTAAAACAGTTCTATAGAAACTAATAGTGACGTAAGTGTACGCTGATAGCCCAAACGCATACAAAACACCAGCTACCCAGCATTTTTAAAAAGCCATGTAAAAATATTAGTTCCCCCATCCAAAGTTCCTTGATCTAAATACGTTCCTAGTTCCTGCGATGCGAACACGCCATAAAGCGGGTACTTCCACCAATAGTTCTAGTAGGAACTATGAAAAGGTAAGAAAGCCCATATTGGCTTGTTCAGGTTTGTTTGATTAGGATTTAAGCTAAACTCTGCAGGACTTTGGCTCTCCAGGACCAACAATGACCACCCCTGGTATAGACTGGTACAAACATCAGAGTATTCCTGGGAGTTCCTAGCACCATGCTCAACTTCAGAAACGGGAGGGCCACATTCAAACCAAATTAGATTCAAAGTGTTGCAATTATGTTTGAATATAAAATAACAGTTGAATGATTGATAATGACTGTCAAAAAATTACCCATTTCACCTTAATTTATCCTATTTTAAACTAAAAGTTTTGTGAATTTGCCAAATAAGGTTTGGGTGAAAGTGTGCTTTGTTGGAATGTGGAGATTTAGTCAGATTTTCATGCTCTTTTAATCGTGTAAATTGTGCGTTTACATTCCATCTCTGTTATCAAGAAACCCACGACACACAACAAAAACAGTTCCGATCATGGCGTCCTCCATTCATTGGTTGTTGATGTTTGTAAATGCCACGAATTCAGAGTCGCAGCTGTCAGTGCGAATGCAACCAGGAAAATGGCCTGAGGGGGAAATTGGTATTTACAAGCGTCGCCAACCGGTGAATGGAGGATGCTGTGATTGGAGTTGTGTTGTGGATTTTGTGATAACAGAGATGGAATATAAACGTACAATTTATGCGATTGGAAGAGCATGAAAATCTGACTAAATCTCCTATGACAACTCGCAGTGTTACCTATCATCGAGGCTGAGAAAAGAAGACAACACTGCTGACAACATGTAGCTAAATGCAGTTATCACCGTTTTCCATGTTCGTGGAGTAAATATTTTTTACATTGCTTTTGAAAAATGCTGGGTAGCCAGTGTTTCGAGTGGGTTTGGCCAATCAGCGTACACTTACATCACTGGTAGTTTCTATAGAACTGTTTCAGACCCTACTCTGAAGTAGGAGCTAATTAAGTTCCCTCAAACAAAGTTCCTAGAACTAAATACATTCCTAGTTCCTGCGGTGCAAAAACGCCAAAGAGCAGGTACTTCTGCCAATAGTTCTAAAGACTATGAAAAGGTTCCTCCAGTGCAAACGCCCCTATTGGCTTTTTCACGTGTGTTTGATTTGGGTTGGAGCTAAATTGTGCAGGACTGTGGCTCTCCAGGACCGACACTGGCCACCACTGGTATAGACTAACAGTATCAGAGTATTCCTGGGAATCAGTCCAACAACTTTTGAGTTCCTAGCAACATGCTCAACTTCAGAAACTTCAGGAGGGCCACATTTGAACCCAATTAGATTCAAAGTGTTGCAATTATATTTGAATATGAATAACAGTTGAATTTTTGTCATTGAGAATGACAAATTTCACCTTAATTTACACTATTTTCAACTAAATCTTTTGAGAATTTGCCGAATAAGGTTTGGGTGAAAAAGAACTTTGTTGGACTGTGGAATAGTATGTAATTATTTGGTTTTCTTTTTCATGTAATTCATATGCAAATGAAGTAATTTTCTTTGGAATATAACCAATTCTTTCAGTATTCTTTGTGGTGTGTCCCTTTCAATCGAGTGAACTTAACTGACATGTCACATCATGAATATCCTTTAAGAGTGCCAATTGTAATGCAGATGCTGGCCCTTACCTTAGTTTTACCTGTTGCGCTAAATAAGCGTCAGATCTTAAGACCAGCTAAGAAAATTAAATAACTATGGCATTCAAAAAGACATTGAATATGCTCTAATTCTTCACCTTTTCTTTTATTTCCCACAGAATCCTTTGCTTTGAAAGCTGTTCATAGGCACTTGAGGCATAGCCGGATTTGAAAGCGACGAGTGGATCTCGAAGCCACCAAGTCTTAAGAGTGTGAACCAAAGCAATCAAACAACACCTTCTCTGATAGCTGTCCAAGATTTTCCGGACAGACCTCAAGGGCCATAATCAGCCTTGACATCTGCTCATTTAAGCTGTCAGCTGGATACCTGGCACTCTGAGATGTTTGTTACCAAAACACCTTTTCTTTTGAAAGCAGGGTTGCCAAACATGTCTAATCATTCATTCATCTAGAGACAGCTAAAAAAAAACAGTATTTCATCAGAGGCAAAGAGTCTAAACTGAAAGCAATGTCACTGTAATCACAGACTTTTTGAAAGTAATTTGCAGCTGCCAAGTAAATGTTGGGACCATGCTGTGAGAGGACAGCTAGTGCAACAGCTACTGGCAATTAAAGACCTTTATTTCTTGCGTACATAAAAATGAATACCAAATGAAGAAAAGCAAATCTAGCTGACCTGGACCTGCTTATAAAGTATGTTTACCTGCAATATAAATATGCAACAACTATCAGATGTTGCATATTGCTTTTAAATCCTACTTGAGCTCTGAGTTGCCACTAGAGTTTTAGTTTGTAAGAAATGTTCTTTTAATACCTCCGGTGGTCAAACACTGAACTTGCGAAGTGAGGTTACTCTCTGAAGATGACTCTTGTGGGTGGAGTGGTCCCTGTCAAAATGTACATGAAGTGCTTTGAATATCAATGCACTTACATAATAATGGTATTTATTTGTTGGTCCACAGTTGTGGAATGTTTTTCTCCAAGTAGGCGGTTGTCTGTAGGTATCATAACCTTCTTCTGCTTACGCTGCATTTGCAGATTTGCCTTATGTACATTGTGATCTGGGACACCTGGTATAAAATGGCACAGAAGTTGTTCTTACCCATTACATGAACCACTCTCTTCCGTCCTTTCTCCAAGTCGGCTGGGTAGGTGGACACGAAGGGTGAAAGGAACAGCAGTGTGCAGGTAATGGTTTCCAAGCACAAGATCTTTAAAAAAAAAAATACAGAACAACTAGACTTTGTTTACATTGCACACAATTGAATTTGGTTTTGTTCATTTTTGACTAAATCAAATTTGCAGGTTCAGACAAAGTGGTCAATATTTGATCTAAATCGATTTTATTCTAATTCTGTATATGGGCCATTCTACAGAATTGGTGCAAACTGCTGTCCCACAACCAAAAACACATTTAAAAAGCATTCAAGTATTCAAATCTTAGATGTTTACTAAGATCTTATTATCTATTGAAACCCACAATAGTATTTTAAATATCAGTAAGCTTGATATATATATAACATCATCATTTATTAGGTACTTTCAATTGGTAGGTGGCTGTCCCAAACCCTAACCCATAAATTTCTGCTTTTGAAAATAATATTGAAATAATTTTTTTTTTATGTATTTTATTCCATTGTTGTTTTTAAAAAAGTTAAAAATATATATATATTTTAGATTTTCTTTGTAAATTATGAAACTTTATGTAAAAAAAAAAAAAATGTGTCCCACATTTTTAAGTCACTACCAAAACAATGTATGTTTTAGTCCATTGGTTGAGACTTAATTTAACTACTATCCTACATTTATGATCAGGAAATATTTATGTCACTCTCTCTCATAGCTACATGGTGAGTAGATAGGCCCCATCATCTTGAGGTAAATGTGTTCAAAAGTCTGAAAATCTGTGTGCAACTTTTCTGAAATTAAGCACAATTTTTGGGGTGTTTTTCCATAACATTTAGTTTTTATATGTGTACAACTGTTTAGAACAGTGCTAACTAACCATGTGCAGATTAGCATCTTTGAGCTAGGCTCAAACATATCTAAAATCGTCATGACCAAAACATTTGTTGAAGTTTCAGTTGTAGCACCTTTGTTTATTTAAAGTGCCCCTATTATGCCTTTTCAAATATGATATTTCATGTAGTGTGTCATGTAGCTGTATGTGAACATAAACTATCTGCAAAGTTGTGACGCCGACAGTGCACTATAAATAAAGTTTTTGTCTAACAAAAAAAAGAGTCGGCTCACATTTGCCTAAACGAGTCGTCAGCAATTCGAATCTTTTTTCTGTAACGGCCACACGTCACGAGCTACACATTTGCGTAATGTCCGCCCACGTTCAATTTCGCGAACAACTTGCCCGCCCACAAACAGTAGGCCTACCATTTTCATGTGGATTACATCATGTCAAGAAGACGCCCTGTGCTGTGACAGCCTGTGAGAAACTATCAAGAATGAGTGGTTAACATTAATTTTTTCAACACCTCAGCAGTCCAATGCCAATCTTGTGTTGTGTTCGCGTCATTTTACTGATGACTGCTTTTCCAATCTTGGGGAGTAACGTTACAACGCGAGATTCACCAAACGCTTGGTTTTAAAAAATGGATCAGTGCCCAGTTTATTTGGACCGGCTTGCTCCTCTGAACTTCTACCTGTAAGTATGATTAATAATTGTATTTTCTAGCGATCGTTCAAAATACGTCTTTGTGTACGTTATGGTGTGTAACAACCCTGCACATGTCTTGGTAACCGGCTAACTTGCGTTTCTGTAGTTCTGTTGTTCAGCTGTGAGTGCAATGTAGTCTAAAAAGTCTTGTGATTGATGCAGCTTGACTGTCTGTCTGCCTTATTAGTTTAAGTAATGATAATGATAAACGATGGCTTAACGCAGTGTTATGGATTGTACAGTGTTGAAGTTCACAACGTAGAGGTGTGTCCGGTTAGCTTACAAAAGCAAATTGCAAGCACTTTCCACAGTTAACATATTACACCCACTGAGAAACGTCCTGCTCCAGTCGTGCTTGCAATACAGTTTCTTGTCGATGTGCCACTTCAACCGTTTCATCGCCAGACTCCGGCTCGAATTGATAGGGTAAAATCGAGGCTATCTTTTCTATGCATTAACAGGTCTCCGCAGCTGTCGTTCAGTTATGCCAATGGGCGTTTCGTTTTGCGCTGTAGCGGTAGACCAATCCAAAAGGACTGCACCATCTGACCAATCACAGCAGTGAGGGCTCACGGAAAGGAGGGGTTTAGAGAGACTGATTCTTCGAACTGCTTCACACGAGTCGTTTACGAACCATTTAGAAACGGGGTAAAAATAAATCTAATTTTGGAGAAAACTAAAGTGTTTTTTGAACTTGCATACATGTAAACCTGTTTTAAGAGACTATTACAACAATATTAACTACCTTTAAAATGGCATAATAGGGGCACTTTAAGTGTTAGTCCATTAAATTTAGTTTTTATGTGTGTACAGCTGTTCAGAAGTGTGCTAGCTAACCATATGCTGATTAGCATCTTTGAGCTAGGCTCAAACTTATCTAAAGTTGTCACTACCGGAACATTTGGTGAAGTTTCAGTTGTAGCACCATTGTTTTTTGGATGTTATTCCATAAAATTTTGTTTTTATTAATGTACAACTGTTCAGAAGTGTTATAGCTAACCAAGTGCTAATAAGCATATTTGAGGTATGCTTAAAAGTATCTAAAATTGCCACTACCGAAACATTTGGTAGTTTTGGTAGTGACATTATTGTCTTTTTGGGTGTTATTCCATTAAATTTAGTTTTTATGCGTATACAATTGTTCATAACTGGGCTAGCTAACCATGTGCTGATTAGCATCTTTGAGCTAGGCTCAAATATTATCTTAAATTGTCACTACTGAAATAGTCACCACCGAAACATTTGTTGAAGTTTCAGTAGCACCTTTGTTTATTTAAGTGTTAGTCCATTAAATGTAGTTTTTATGTGTGTACAACTGTTCATAACTGTGCTAGCTAACCATGTGCAGATTAGCATCTTTGAGCTAGGCTCAAACATATCTAAAATTGTCACGACCAAAACATTTGTTGAAGTTTCAGTTGTAGCACCATTGTTTTTTTGCATGTTATTCCATAAAATTTCGTTTTTATTTACGTACAACTGTTCAGACATGTGCTAGCTAACCATGTGCTGATTAGAATCTTTGAGGCAGGCTCAAAAATATCTAAAATTGTCACTACCAAGTAGGCATGGGATGATAACCGGTTTCAAGGTTTACCGCGGTTTGAAAAAGTCACGGTTTCAAAACCGCAAACAAAAAAAGTTATACCGTTCCTACGTTATGCGCATTTTCTGTGTCAAAGTGAAAGCGCAGGACTCGCTACTAGGTTGTGTGTGTGCGTCCCTGCAGTGAAAACAATGCAGCCCCTCCCCCAGCGGTTAGTGCTGCAGGCGCGTGTCTGTGATTGTGCACGTGATCCTCAGTCAGTGAGACTCAGCAGTAATATAAGTTCAGGACGGCCAAAGGAGGTGAACCCCCACAACACAGAGTGGGGAATAGCAGATTATATGTACTAATTTTACGTTTCTGTGAACTTTAGCACAACAATTAAGTTAAAACATTAAAGGAGAACTCCGGTGTGATATTGACCTAAAGTGTATTGAATCATGATACCGAGTGTGAACGTACCTTGCATATCTCATCTCGGTTTGTGTCCAGCTGTCCGAAATCTGGGGTCAGTTAGCCGATGCTCACAACAGCTTGTCAATGAGAGTCAACAGGGCATCGGAATAGCCATGTAAATAAATCACTGTTTTACGCCATTTACGAGGCACAAAGTAGCTCCACACTTCATTGGTAGACTTCCAAGGGCCCTGACTTTTAAAACGAGACATTGAGAATTCAGAAAAAGTACCGGTAGTTTATTTACAAGAAGATTTATACAGACAGTACCTGGAAAAGAAAATCCGGTCGCCGCCATCCTGAACTTAGTCACGATAAGTCGAGTGTCGAGCACCAAGGAATTCATCAGGTTATCAACATATCAGGTTGTAGTTTCCTTCGTGCTCGACACTCGACTTATCGTGACTACATTTAAGATGGCGGCGACCGGTCTGTTCCTGGTGGAAAATGTCTGTATAAATCTACTTGTAAATAAACTACCGGTGCTTTTTCTGAGTTCTCAATGTCTCGTTTTAATTGTCAGGGCCCTTGGAAGTCTACCAATGAAGTGTGGAGCTACTTTGTGCCTCGTAAATGGCGTAAAACAGTGATTTATTTACATGGCTATTCCGATGCCCTGTTGACTCTCATTGACAAGCTGTTGTGAGCATCGGCTAACTGACCCCAGATTTCGGACAGCAGGACACAAACCGAGATGAGATATACAAGGTACGTTCACACTCGGTATCATGATTCAATACACTTTAGGTCAATATCACACCGGAGTTCTCCTTTAAGTGAAATCACGTCTTTGCTTTTAAGCCTTCTGTCACGTTAAAGGTGCAGTGTGTAGGTTGTGGCATCTAGCGGCGAGATTGTGAATTGCAACAGTCCACTGCTCACCCCTCCCTTTACAGAACTACGGAAGCCCAAACAGGATTAAAATCTCACCTTTTTTTTTACAGCAACGAATAGTGAGATTTCTTTTAAAACGTAATTTAAGGAATTACAGTATATTAACTTTATCATTCAATAAAACTATGTTATTGTGAATATTACTTGTTCATCATTGTGTCAGTGTTTTTTTCGCAAGCTGATTCTAAGTTAATAAAAACATAATGGTTAATTAAGGTCTTTATGCACCCCTGAAAACATAGTTATTGCACCTCTGTCTAGAGATCATCTTAAATATTACACGGGGCACCTTTGACACAAGTGACTGCAATTTAACTTAATTAAGAAGATTAAATTATTTATTTTAATTATTTTGCCTTCTGTTCCATGTTACAAAATGTTCTATATGTTTCCTAAAATAAAATATACTGTAATCCGTTTGAAAAAAAAAAGTTTTTGTTTTTTTTACCCAGACATTTAAATCTAACATTGTAGAGCAGTGATTACAATACCGTAATACCGTGAAACCGTGATATTTTTATCCAAGGTTATCATACCGTCAGAATCTTATACCGGCCCATGCCTACTACCAAGTCATCTCATTATTGTTTGGGTAGTGACAAATGGGAACATATAATACTTTATTTGGGGGAAATAAACAAAATTTTAGTACAGTTCTGCAAAATTTTAGTATGTTTTAGCAGTGTTTTATTATGCAAATTAAAATTCTATAATGTGACGTGATCGCTACCGAAACATGCGGTCATGATTGAAACATGTTGTTGGATGTTTTGTCAAAAATTAAAAAAAAAGATAAAGATGTCATAATAGTGTTTAGTTCAGTGTACAGTCAAACTAACAAACCCTTAACTTTAAAATCAGTATAATAAACTTTTTTGGAAAACCTTTTACAAACAAATTTGGCTTCAAAATAGAAAAAAATCTCATAAATCGCACTTGAAATATTGATACAATTGTAATTGTTATTAATTTACCTCTAAAAGCTTTTAAATAAAATAGCAACAAATATATTTACAAGACATATGTAAACAAAATTATAATTGGTCATATAACCCTTCTTATTAAATTACATTATTACTGTTTCAGTAGTGACAAATTTGGGGAGAGGAAAGATATTTTAAAACTGTACATACAATACGAGAATTAACTGCACAATTACTAGAAATGTGTGCAATTCTGACTTTGAACCAATTCTGTACCGATTCTTCAATGGCCATATGCGAGCATACATATTAATGTGGTTTGGATCAGTTTTGCAAACATTAGTGTTTGTTTTTGTCATGAGTCTAGAGTCTATTATCCCACAAAAACAAAGCCAAACAGTGTTTATTTCACAAACATGGGCCTATTTTCCTGTCTTCGTTTACGTAACATGATCCAAACCACGCATATACACACTAACGTTACTGCAGCACAGACAGCAGCCCAAACACGTTATATATGACACAACAGATTCATACTTCTTCATCCTCCTCCTCCTTAACTCCCCTTACAGCATCTTTGAGCATCCCCTACCGCAATGCACTGCGCATTATCAAGGTTACAGTAGTAAAACCCACACACATGCAATGTAGACTCACCATCATCATGACAGGACGCGTTTTATGTTGAAATTGTATTAAGTTCTAATTGCTCCGGTGCATTGACGCGCGTTACAGCGCAGCTGTCCCGGTTCTGACTCGGTTTCACTGCAGATGTCGTCTGTCGTGTCTCATCACACTGCTGCTGACGGTGTCAGCGGTGGAAGACTCTCTCATTAAAATACAGTACGACTGAAGTAAAGCTCTTAATGTTGGACTGAAGTACTGTGGTAAAAAAGAAGGCTGGTCGTTCTTTTATCGGACGCTGTACTTCAAAGTTATATAGCTAACGTAGCTTTGTTTACGGTTGCGCACATTGCAGATTGTGTGAATTTATTCGCAAACTCAATGTTTGTAGCTTTATTTGGTAGTAACTTGGTCGTGAATATTTTAACTCAAATAATTAGGACAGCCAACTTATTTTTAACCACTTCGGTCCCTTTAGCATACAATATGTGAACCCGCTAGTAGCTTTTACTCTTTATATCTGGTATATTGTATCGTAAAACTATGTTAATATGAAGTCATATCTTGTCGGTAGGTAATAAGTGTACTGTATTTTCCTTTCAAATAGAGATGCGTACTTAGAGTTGCGTACTTGTTAAATACTAGCAGACGGATTTAGTATGCAGGAAGGGGAATTAGCTCAAATGGTAGAGCGCTCGCTTAGCATGCGAGAGGTAGCGGGATCGATGCCCGCATTCTCCAAGTTTTTTTTTTTTTCTTGTTCTAAAACAGAATTAATTTTTAAGCAAGTGTTTATAAGACACTGAGACTCGATTCTGGGAAAAAAAATGAATGCAAGGAGCCAGTAAGTTACAGTAAGTGTAATGTCATGTTACACAACTAGGGCACTAACTTAGGTCGCCTAAATTGAAGTTGTACACAGTATTGTAAATTATTGTAATTATTCCATTCATAGCTCGACTTTTGCTTTATTGATACAGTTTTGGTATGTTATTGGTACATATTTGCTCTGTATTGGAGTGACTATTATTTGAAGTTATTTTAGGCGAAAAAAAGTGATGAGTAGTCAATAATATTAATAATATAATATTCATTGGCCAAAACAAAGGTTTTGGTATATTTTTATATATGTTTGTAGTTTTAACTTTTTCAGTTGCATTGAACAGCAAGTAATATGCTGTTTAATAGCAAGTTTCATTGTGACTAACGTGTGGCAACATGCTATTGTTGTTGGTATTTGTTCAATGAACTGTATCTTTTTCCTAAGCAGTAATTTCAATGTGTCCAATAGCTTATTCATAACAGACGTTCAGACAATTAACCAAACCTGAGAAATACAGTATTGGAGTAAAAAGTGCTAATTACCCTTATACAGTTAAAGTCAAAAGTTTACATACACCTTGCAGAATCTGCTAAATATCATAAAAAATGCTTGTTATTTTTTATTTAGTGCTGACCTGAATAAGACATTTCACATAAAAGATGTTTACATATAGTCCACAAGAAAAAATAATAGCTGAATTTATAAAAACGACTCTGTTCAAAAGTTTACATACACTTGATTCTTAATACTGTGTTGTTACCACTGATCTATGAATGATCCACAGCTGTGTTTTTTTTTTTTTTTTTTTTGTTTAGTGATAGTTGTTCATGACTCCCTTGTTTGTCCTGAACAGTTAAACTGCCTGCTGTTTTTCATAAAAATATATGCAGCTATTACAGAAGGTTCAAACCCTCACTGATGCTGCAGAAGGAAACACAATGCATTTAGAGCCAGGGGGTGAAAACTTTTGGAATTTGAAGATCAGGGGAAATTCAACTTATTTTGTCTTCTGGGAAACATGTAAGTATCTTCCGTAGCTGCTGAAGGGCAGTACTAAATGAAAAAATTATTATATTTAGGCAAAATAAGCAAAATGTACACATCTTCATTCTGTTCAAAAGTTTTAACCCCCGGCTCTTAATGCATAGTTTTTCCTTCTGAAGTGTTTGAACGTTCTGTAATAGTTGCATATGAGTCCCTCAGTTGTCCTCAGTGTGAAAAGATGGATCTTAAAACCATACAGTCATTGTTGGAAAGGGTTCACATACACAAAAATGCTGAAAAACCAAAGAATTTGTGGGACCTAAAGGACTTTTCTGAAGAACAGCGGCAGTTTAACAGTTAAGGAAAAAGGGACTCATGCACAACTATCACCAAACAAACAAAAAAACTGTGGAAGCTGTGGATCATTCAAGTAACAACACAATATTAAGTGTATGTAAACTTTTGAACGAGGTAATTTTTATAAATTCAACATTCAATAGTATTTTCTCTTGTGGACTATATGTAAACGTCTTTTATGTGAAATATCTTATTCAGGTCAGTACTAACTAAAAAATAACATGCATTTTGTATGATCCCTCTTATTTTGGTAAAATAATTACCATTTTGCAGATTCTGCAAGGTGTATGTAAACTTTTGACTTCAACTGTATACACTAAAATATTTACTAATATACATTATGACCTCCACTATGTCAACATTGAAATGAAATTATCCGCTAGGCTAGGCTTCTTGTGTGGCTTGACAGATTTCTGTACTAATTCTACTGGAAATGATTTGACGCCACACACAGAGCGCCGTTTGTGTGTGCAAGCAGAAATTTCATGCATTGCTCCTCATCAGCATGAAAAAGCTGCTGAGCAAGGATTGCTTTTAAGGTTAGTAGATGTAGAACTCAACCCTGCTGACTTGATCGTGTACATACAACGCATTCAGATGGAGATCTTGTAGGATAATTTTTATTACCTATGAGAGCAGTCAATTATTCAAGAGAAGGTTCTGGCATGTATTACATTGTGACATTTGTGTAGAAACAGATGGAAAATCCACCGGAATAAGGAACCTCTAGTTGCAGCACATGAGATTTAATACGGTGAAGGACAGAAAGCTAATAAACTGCAGTGTTAAAGGTCTTGTTGTCTCAAGACAGGTAGAACGAGCCGTGCTTTAATGATCTCAGCTTCATGCAATTTAGAGTTGTTTTTCTCATGAGGAATTCAGTAACAGCCGTAGCTCTGGCAACTGACACAATCAAGACGTTTCAAAGGCAAGGTCTTGTAACCTACGTGATTACCAAATTAACAGAAACCCACTGGAACACAGTTGTGCCAATTAATCTGTTTTGAAATGCACTTTTTCTAAAGGAATACTTCACCCACGGAACTTCAATACTTGTGTGAACTATTCCTTTAAGGTCATTGTTTTTGTTTTTCTCAATCGGTTTAACTTAATTTCTTCTCATTGTTAGTTTGGCCCAGAGGTGTGATGGAAAGAAAGTAGTCTGGCTCTCGTTTGCAACGCAGGGCGAGCAGTACGGGACCGGCCGCGTACAGCAGGTTGAGGAGGAGGACGGGCACCAGGGTCGTGATGGGAATCCTGTACATTTCTGCAGTGCGTGGGTGCAGCGACGCTCCGATATGAGACCACTGGCACTGCGTTGGACAGAAAAACAAGATGTTGTTTTTGTGGGTGAGAGTTTGATTTAATCAATAAGACAATTTTCACCTGGTAAATGGAAAAACAAGTGAAAAAATCCATTAAATTGAAGGGGCTAAGCGCATATTTTACAAAAACCACTTTTGGCCACCTTGACTTGGGGCAATACGTAACCAACCAGGGTTTGTTCACCAATAGTTCACCAAAAAATTAAAATTCTGTCATTTATTATTCACCCTCATGTCGTTCCAAACCTGTAAGACCTTCTTCGGAACACAAATTAAGATATTTTTGATGAAATCAAAAGCTTTCTGACTCTACATAGACAGCAACTGACATGTTCAAGGCCCAAAGAGAGAACACTTACTGACACAGAAGAGACAAAATTGCTGAATAAAGTTGTTATTTTTGTTTTCTTTGCACACCAAAGTTTTTCTCGTAGCTTCATAACATTACGGTTGAACCACTGATGTTACTACCTTTCCGGGCCTTGAATGTGGTAGTTGCGTTGCTGTCTATGCAGGGTCAGAAAGCTCTCGGATTTCATTACAAATATCTTCATTTGTGTTTCAAAGATGAACAAAGGTCTTACAGGTTTGGAATGACATGAGGGTGAGTAATTAATGACAGAATTTTCATTTTTGGGTGAACTATCCCTTAAACCACTACAGTATAATACATTGTTAGATAAATTAACTAAATAGTCTACAACTGTTTCTAAAATATAGTAATATGGTTGCACAAACAATAGAAAAGACAGAATTTTTGGTAACACTTTAGAATAATGGGCCGTTGTTAACAAGTAACTATGCAGGAAGTAATAGGTAGTTCTACATTAACACTTAACTTAATACTATTAACTAATAGAAAAGCAAGATTAACTAAGCAGTAGGTAATTGCTAATTTTGGACAAAGGTAGTCCCTTATTAGGTATTTGATAATTACTAAAGAAAAAAATGTCATTGAGAACTACTTGTGAACTGTGACCAATTCATAAAGAATAACTAATTAATTATCACAACAGTAACATTTATAAAATCAAAAATTAGGTTCTTTGTGCAAACTAATTTATGAAAACCACCACCATCACCGGCTGAAATTGTGACTCTGACCAAAATATGACTGGATGTGTTCTCTGTTCATTTCAAACAAACATATAATTTATTTAATTAGGATGTAATGCCATCAATGATTGTATTCTCATGATTGGATTATTTCACTATTGTGAGCTGCATTTAGTTCAATGTTGTTGTTGTTGTTTTTGTTTTTAAGTATTCTGGGGCAGGCTTCTCTTTAGTGTGATAGTAAATATGTTATTTTGCTTCCATAATGAAGACATTAACTGCATTTATTTTGTTTAGCACAAACACAACATTTTCCACATTACAATGTCTGTTAGAATATCAGTATGGTGCTTCAAAGAAATGCATGGCTGTACAGTATGTCATATAAAATATGATAAAAACTGTTTATTGTAAATTACTTGCAAAATCCATCTTAACCTTTCACTAATAACTCAAGTGTTACCTTGTAAGTCCGCATGAACTACTAGTGTGATCTGGCCCATTATTTTAAAGTGAAAAACATCTTAACCCTTCACTAATAACTCAAGTGTTACCTTGTCAGTCCGCATGAACTACTAGTGTGATCTGGCCCATTATTTTAAAGTGAAAAACATCTTAACCCTTCACTAATAACTCAAGTGTTACCTTGTCAGTCCGCATGAACTACTAGTGTGATCTGGCCCATTATTTTAAAGTGAAAAACATGTTAACCCCTCAATAATAACTCAAGTGTTACCTTGTAAGTCCGCATGAACTACTAGTGTGATCTGGCCCATTATTTTAAAGTGAAAAACATGTTAACCCTTCACTAATAACTCAAGTGTTACCTTGTCAGTCCGTATGAACTACTACTGTGATCTGGCCCATTATTTTAAAGTGAAAAACATCTTAACCCTTCAACAACATGTCTTTAAGCAACGTGATCTCATGATAATTCGTATGTATTTACATAAAATGTGGTTCTCCAAAACGTACATTTACTTACGTTTTTCCAGACACTAAAACATACAATACTGACGTATTTACAGCATCTAAACGTACAAATACTTATGTATTTTTAGCATTTTAAGGTCTACAAAATGTTAAACAAGACTACACTTTAAACCATTAAAATAAATGACATTTCTGCAATCGTTTAACCATTCATGTAATATTAGCTTCGTTTGCCGTGGTGGGACACAAAAGGCGTTTTCTCTCCGACATGCTGTGACTAACAATACAACCATAAAATGCACAGAACACGCATCATAATCATAAAATCAAACAATTTTATTTGTACGCTGTAATCCAGATCTTCAGAATTCATACGATTGCGAGGAACAGACCCAAATTCAAGGCTTTATACGACGATCGTTACATCTCCATCCCGAGCAGCGACTCCAGCAGCAACAGCAATAAACCCCCGCGCTGCAGTGCATTTAACAATTCAAATACAAACGCACCAGGAAACTACAGGCTTTACGGCAGGAAAATCGAACGTTCATTGGCTCTTGCCAGCATTCGCTACAGATTACGACATGCCGTGTTTCTGGTGAGATTTGTTTGAACGATGTGCAGGCACCATCACGGAGAGGATCAGGATATTAATTAGGGATGGGCGATACTGTTTATTTTGTTTTCGATACGATACCGATATTTTTATGGCCAGTATCATCGATATCGATACCGATACGATACTTCTAAACGTAATTTTTAAATTATTACATTTATTAAATTAATAAGAGTAAAATATGTAATTATGCCCTTTTTTATAACCTTTTACACTTTATATTTGAAATGCATTTTAACATTTAATATGCAACTAATTAAATTTTATTTTCTACACGTGGTTAAAATATGTTTACTTTAGTGGTAACTACAATACTTGGTTTCATAAGGGGCTGCCAGTGACAGGCTGTTGCACACATAAAATACAACATTTTTATTCTGCCAGTGTATAATTTATATTAATATTACTACAAAACATGATCAATGAACTTTAAGTGTTAATTTAAAGAAATGTAATTGCGCTTGTGAAATGCAAATTATGTAAGCTACAATTTCAGTTTGTTTATTGAGAAATAGCTCAAACAGGTTTTTATTTTCTGTCCTCTGATAAGCATTGTTCAGGGCTGTCGTTCCCAAAAGCATCAATGATTTCTTATGATACTTTTAGGAAATACGTACAGCCCTGTTTGAATGCACTGTCTAAAGGGAGTGAATGCTCTCTGTGATTGATTGGTTCTGTCTTGCATCATTTGCGTGCGTTCAGATGAGTAGGAAAAGTGTTATATCGTGAACAGTTATTCTCTAACATAGGTTATGCATCCAATTCAATGCACATTGTACTCCTGGCTTTTTGTTAAATAAACAAAATCACTGGTAAATAAAACACACCTTAGTATCGATATTTTCAATTTGAGTATCGATACTTTCGATACTCGCATCAGTATCGATATATCGATACTTTAGGATCGATATGCACATCCCTAATATTAATATTTTCAGCCATCAGCAACCTAAATCCTACTCTGTACCTCAAAGAAACCTACTGTCTGTATTCCGCCAGAGACGACTGCGGCTGCAAACGCATAGTCATTTGGATTACTTTTTGGTACGGCTGTTGACATTTTTGCAATGAATAAATTATTGCGATTGCACATTTCCATCTTTCATGTTTTTCTTTATTACTGTACAGAGAGAGTTGGTTAACGTTAGGATTAGAAGCAGGAGTGTGATTAGTGACTATAATTTTTTTTTTATGCTATGTTATCAAAATTAGAATTTTCCTGCATATTTTGGTCAGTTAAAGTTACGTTTTATATATTACATTTTAAATCACTTATTAATATAATGAAAAAATGCATATTTGCTGTAAAATGGTTTAGGTTTGGGGGTAGGTTAAGGGGGCTATCTAAATCGCTTATTAATGAAATGATAGATTTGCATATTTGCTATAAAATTGGTAGGTTTATGTTTGGGGGTATTATGTTTTATGGGACATTTTAAAATTAAAGTAAAATTAAACTCTTAAAATAAATTTGGCACAGTAAATATACCTAGCCACAAGCAAGGTAACACTTGAGTTATTAGTGAGGGGTTAAGATGTTTTCACTTTAAAATAATGGGCCAGATCACACTAGTAGTTCATACAGACTGACAAGGTAACACTTGAGTTATTATTGAGGGGTTAACATGTTTTTCACTTTAAAATAATGGGCCAGATCACACTAGTAGTTCATACGGACTGACAAGGTAAGACTTGAGTTATTATTGAAGGGTTAAGATGTTTTTACTTTAAAATAATGGGCCAGATCACACTAGTAGTTCATACAGACTGACAAGGTAACACTTGAGTTATTATTGAGGGGTTAACATGTTTTTCACTTTAAAATAATGGGCCAGATCACACTAGTAGTTCATGGGGACTGACAAGGTAACACTTGAGTTATTATTGAGGGGTTATGATGGATTTTACAAGTAATTTGCAGTAAACTTGCACTGAAGCACTAGTGATATTCATACTGTGAAAAATGTTTTTGTACTTTTCAAAATAAATGCAGTTAATGTCTTCATTACGGAAGTAAAAGAACATAATTATTTACTATCACACTAAAGAGAAGCCTGCCCCAGAATAGTATTAATACTATAATACTAAAAAAAAACATTGAACATTGAACTAAATGCAGCTCATAATAGTGAAATAATTCAATCATGAGCATCAAATCATTGCTGGCATTACATCCTAATTAAAGAAATTATATTATATGTTTGTTTGAAATGAACAGAGAACACATCCAGTCATATTTTGGTCAGAGTCACAATTTCAGCCGGTGATGGTGGTGGTGTTCATAAATTAGTTTGCACAAATAACCTAATTGTTGATTTTATAAATCTTACTGTTGTGATAGTTAATTAGTTATTCTTTATGAATTGGCCACAGTTCACAAGTAGTTCTCAATGACAATTTTTTCTTTAGTAATTATCAAATACCTAATAAGGGACTACCTTTGTCCAAAATTATCACTTACCTACTGCTTAGTTAATCTTGCTTTTCTATTAGTTAATAGTATTAAATTAAGTGTTAATGTAGAATTACCTATTACTTCCTGCATAGTTACTTGTTAACAACGGCCCATTATTCTAAAGTGTTACCGAATTTTTTAATTTACATTCAGTTCATTCAGTCCGCAGCTTTTTCCACATCATAATTTCTCTAAAATGCTGCTGTAAGCAGTGTTGGGGTAACACATTACAAGTAATACAAGTTAAGGGAACACTCCCTTTTTTTTTTTTTTAGAAATAGGCTCATTCTCTAACTCCCCCCGAGTTAATAAGTTGATTTTTACCGTTTTGAAATCCATTCAGCCGTTCTCCTGTTCTGGCGATATCACTTTTAGCATAGCTTAGCATAGATCATTGAATCCTATTAGACCAATAGCATCGCGTTCAAAAATGACCAACGAGTTTTGATATTTGTCCTATTTAAAACTTGACTCTTCTGTAGTTATATCGTGTACTAAGACCGGCAGAAAACGTAAAGTTGAGATTTTCGCCTGAAATTTGGTCACAATTTCAAAAAGCCGGTCACATTGGAAGTTACCTAGCTGGGAACTAATTTCAGGCGCTACGTGATATTACTCCGCCCGCTTCGGCCATGTTACGGCAGCAAACTTCCTTGACTATTACACCGCAATGGAAGTGTAGTTCCTAATCTTATCGGTCTAGAAGATCGCAGCTTTACATTTTCCACCAGTCTTAGTACACGATATAACTACAGAAGAGTCAAGTTTTAAATAGGACAAATATGGAAACTCGTTGGTCATTTTTGAACGCGATGCTATTGGTCTAATAGGATTCAATGATCTATGCTAAGCTATGCTAAAAGTGATATCACCAGAACAGGAGAACGGCTGAATGGATTTCAAAACGGTAAAAATCAACTTATTAACTCTGGGGGGGGGTTGGAGAATGAGCCTATTTCCAAAAAAAGTGGAGTGTTTCTTTAAATAATCGGATTAGTTTTTTCAAGTAACTAGTAAAGTAACACATTACTTTTTCATAAAAAAAAAACAACACTATTTTAAAAAACACCATTTTGCCAAAAATCATTAGTATATTAAGTAAAGATCATATTCCATGAAGATATTTTGTAAATTTCCTATCGTAAATATATCAAAACTTACTTTTTTAAGTAGTAAAATGCATTGCTAAGAACTTAATTTGGACAACTTTAAAGGCCATTTTCTCAATATTTTGATTTTTTATTTTGATTTTTTTTTTTGGATCCCCAGTATCCAGATTCTCAAATAGTTGTATCTCGAACAAATAGTGTCCTAACAAACCATACATCAACGGAAAGCTTATTTATTAAGCTTTCAGATGAGGTGGAAATCTCAATTTCATAAAATTGACTCTTATGACTGGTTTTATGGTCCAGAGTCACATTTATTAACTAACAGCTCTCCTGTCTCTTCTGGCATCTGAGGGCTACTTTGCGATGTTTGTTCCCTTTGTTTCACTTCATTTGATGTTTTTTTTTTCATTGCTTGTTTACTCTTATGCCATATTCCAGGGTTTCCTTAGATCAGGGGTGTCCAAACCAGTGTTAATTTCACTGATGAATAATTTCGTCCAAATGTTTGTCAACGAAATTTTTTTACCAACAAAAATAAGACAATAATGCATTAAAACTTGTTTTGAATGGTAAAAACGAGGCGAAAATGTTAGGAGGGACGATTTGGGAAGAGATACATTTGCTGCACGTCTCATAAATTGTTAAAAAATGTCAATATCTGGGAGTAAGAGAAGAGCAGATGTATGAACAAATTTGATTATGCAAAAGGGAACTCAGTTCAGTCTGGTTCGGACACTCAACGTTTGTGATGCTGTTGGCAAATGTTTGTTGGATCCATGGTTTCAAAAAACACTGAATCATTGAACTACGTTGTTAATGACGAAACCTGCGACCATAGTTGGCTAGCAATTGCTGGCCTTTTGGGAAATGCATAGAAACAAAAAACCCTAGCACTGTGGCTTCAAGTTCTCGACAGCCAAACACCACTCATCTTTCCATCATAAAATGCAAGAATCTAGTTTTATATTGCACTTTTGTAAAGTTCAGTGAAGGTCTCGACAATGAGGACTCATCGAAGACCTTGAAATGTATTTTTAGAGGTCTCTGCCTATGGGTAAGTAGAGATGAATAGACCGCAATGACATCCTCTCAGCTTTGAGGAGGTGTTCATTAGTATGTCGAGCTGGAGATCTACAGTGAAACTCCTACAGTGAAGACCTGTACTACTGGAGGTCTTTGATTAGAAATGCTGACTGCTCAGGCCTCATACTGGGAATTAAAGGGGTGCTGGATGAGCTTGTTCAGACCAGGGCTTTGATCGTGGTACTGTTTGATGGTCCCTTTCTATAACATCAGCATACAGTAGACAGAAATATCTAGATTCTGCCAGAAACTGAAGGAAATACTGTATACCTCAGTGGTTGAACCTGACAATTCACAATTTCTAACAGATGTTTTCTTGCTTTTTTCTCACAGTTTTGTCTCAACATTGGAGAAGTTTTGTGTATTACCTGTAAAATGGCACCTGCAAAAATTACCGTCCAATCAAGCATCCAAGTGCAGCCAGGTGCGCAGAGCCCATATGCAAATGAACCCAGTATTGGAAGCGCATGGAATAGGAGCAGCAACATCTGGAGACGAAAAGACATCGTGCAACAAGTATTATTTCAATCTGTGTGTCAACACTACACGCCTTGCCTCTACACACCAGTGCTTTGATGGCAAATTAATGCAGTCCAACTCAATTCCCAAGGGCACCAGCGCTGCCGCAGCAATGCACTCCCACTGAATACAGATCGGCCCCACTGCATTGAGTTTGCACCATCATTCATACTTATTGAGGCTTAAAAACACAAACATGGAAGTATTGTTTGTTAGACCCACAATTAGACACTAAACAGGGCCTGTTTGTGTTGCATAGCACATGGTGTCTTTCAAGAAAGTTATAACAAGCTGTGAAAGTCATGTTGATCCAGACGTGGAATTCAGATACACTTTTAGAAA
>NC_133367.1:27290558-27356387 GCF_049309525.1 Garra rufa | reverse complement strand
AGGGTACAAAAAATCAAAATACTGAGAAAAACACCTTTAAAGTTGTCCAAATTAAGTTCTTAGCAATGCATATTACTAATCAAAAATTACATTTTGATAGGTTTACAGTAGGAATTTTACAAAAAAATCTTCATGGAACATGATCTTTACTTAATTTCCTAATGATTTTTGACATAAAAGAAAAATCAATAATTTTGACCCATACAATGTATTTTTGGCTATTGCTACAAACATACCCCAGCAACTTAAGACTGGTTTTGTGGTCCAGGGTCACATATATATATACGGCTCTTAAAAGACAATTCACCCTACCCAATAAAATATTCTCACGAGCACCTGGATGCGTCCCTGAGTGCACAGGTATTATGCGATCGAACCCGGTCTCTGCCCTCTGTCCAAACATACGTGTTGGCGCGCCCTCGTTCCTTATCAAACACATTACCACACATGTCACACTCCTTGTTTGAGTTGATGGAGGGGCTCAGCCAGGACTCATGGGTGGGATTAGCTTATCAAGTTCTCACAGCACATCTCCTGCCTGATCAATAGGCCACCATTGTGCCAGGGTTTCAGCTAGAACAAGGACTTTTGATAACCTATTGACCAAGTTAAAACCCCAATCTAAACAAAAACAAAGGTACCCTCAATACCTTTGTGGTCAGGGTTGAGACAGAAGGGATATTCTTGGACTACCCAAGGTGACAATAAGCCACCCAGTTTATTGAGTGCTAATGATGAGTAATACCTATCTAGAAGGTCATTTAGAGGAGCTTAATGCTATAAAGCTTAGGGTATTAAGAAGCAAAGATCTGTCTGAATTTGTTGGCCTAAAACTGCCTGAATGTAATTACTTGAGAGTATGTGAATATGTACTCACCATAACTTTAGGGAAGCCCACAGGATCCTTCAGATAAGGTTCATACTCTGTCACATATCTGTTGAGGATTTCTAATGGGCAATCAAGAACAGCCTATATGGATAAAGATATGGATAAAGTTTTTTTGTCCTAACAGATTTTGGCTGAATTATGGAAATTTTAAGCAAGCTTATGGTAAGAACTGGGATGTGCCTGAATAGTTAATCCGTATTCGAAAAGGCACAGAAAACTAATAATGGGTTCAACTGAGCCACTAAAGGGACACAATTAGCCGCTTACTAGCGGTAGGCTGTTACAGTTAGTGCTGTCAATTGATTAAAAAAATGACTAATTAATCGCACCTTTTTTCTGCAATTAATCGTGATTAATCCCACCTAACGTTAGTTTTTCAATATACTTTTGGCCATCGTTGAAATCCACTATATGTAGAAAAATTGTTACAGTGTTGTTATTGATGAAAAAAATTAACAAATGAATCGCACCTTTTTTCTGAAATGAGTCATGATTAATCGTGATTAATCCCACCTAACATTACAGCTTTTAAATATACTTTTGGACCTTCAACCCATTGGCCATCGTTGAAGTCCACTATATGGAGAAAAATGTGTGCAGTTAGGGTTGTCAATCTATATATGGAAAAAAAAACGAATTAATCTCACCTTTTTTCTGAAATTAATCGCGAATAATCGTGACTAATCACACCTAACATTACATTTTTTTAAATATACTTTTGGACCTTCAACCCGTTGGCCACCATTGAAGTCCACTATATAAAGAAAAATTGTTACAGTTAGTGCTGTCAATCTATTAAAAAGAAAAATTAATTAATCGCACCTTTTTCCTGAAATTAATCGCAGTGAAAGGTTGTATCAGCGATTTCTAGCCTAAAACATAAAGTGTCAATTTCAGCTGACCTTTCTTCACGATCCGCTCGCTGCCTGCCCCATAAATTGTCTGTGAAAAAACCGTGTCTCTCTGGTCAGCCTAGGGTCCGAGATATGCCAAAAAAACAATCGGCACTACCAACCTTTCCACACATAAACAAACAGTGTTCCAACCAATCAGCGTCAGGGGTTTGGTGTTGTGGACTTTCCTACTGGTGCTGGGATGTGAGGGAGGCGGAGCGAAAGTCCACTGACGCTTTTTTTGGCATATCTCGGACCCTAGGCTGACCAGAGAGACGCGGTTTTTTCACAGACAATTTATGGGGCAGGCAGCGAGCGGATCGTGAAGAAAGGTCAGCTGAAATTGACACTTTATGTTTTAGGCTAGAAATCGCTGATACAACCTTTAATCCCACCTAACATTAAAGTTTTTAAATATACTTTTGGACCTTCAACCCATTGGCCACCATTGAAGTCCACTATATGGAGAAATTTTTTTACAGTTAGTGCTGTCAATCTATAAAAAAAAACCTAATTAATTGCACCTTTTTTCTGAAATTAATCACAATTAATCCTACCTGACATTAAAGTTTTTAAATATACTTTTGGACCTTCAGCCCATTGGCCATCACTGAAGTCCACTATATGAAGAAAAATTGTTACAGTGCTGTTAATTTATATAAAAAATAAAAAAATTAACAAATGAATCACATCTTTTTTTTCTTAAATTAATCACGATTAATCGTGATTAATCCCATGTAACATTAAAGTTTTTAAATATACTTTTGGACCTTCAACCCACTGACCACCGTTGAAGTCCACTCTATGGAGAAAAATTGTTACAGTTAGTGCTATCAATCTATTAAAAAAATAACTAATTAATTGCACCTTTTTTCTGAAATTAATCACAATTAATCCTACCTGACATTAAAGTTTTTAAATATACTTTTGGACCTTCAGCCCATTGGCCATCACTGAAGTCCACTATATGAAGAAAAATTGTTACAGCGCTGTTAATTTATATATTAAAAAATAAAAAAAAATAAATAACAAAAGAATCGCATCTTTTTTTTCTTAAATTAATCACGATTAATCGTGATTAATCCCATGTAACATTAAAGTTTTTCAATATACTTTTGGACCTTCAACTCATTGGCCACCGTTGAAATCCACTATATGGAGAAAAAATGTTACAGTTAGTGCTGTCAATCTATTAAAAAAATAACTAATTAATCGCCCCTTTTTTTCTGAAATTAATCGTGATTATATATACTTTTGGAACTTCAAACCCTTGGCCAAACTAATTAATCACACCTTTTTTCTGAAATTAATCATGATTAATCGTGATTAATCCCACCTTTTGGACCTTCAACCCGTTGGCCACCAATGAAGTCCATCATATGGAGAAAATTTTTTACAGTTAGTGTTGTCAATCGATTAAAAAGAATTTACTAATTAATTGCTCCTTTTTTCTGAAATTAGTCATGATTAATCACGATTAATCCCACCTAACATTACATTTTTTTAAATATACTTTTGGACCTTCAGCACGTTGGCCACCATTGAAGCCCACTATATGGAGAAACATTGTTACAGTTAGTGCTGTCAGTCGATTAAAAAACAAAAACAAATGAATCACACCTTTTTTTCTGAACTTAATCTTGATTAATCCCACCTAAAAATAAAGTTTTTAAATATAGCTTTGGACTTTCAACCCATTGGCCACCATTGAAGTCCACTATATGGAGAAAAATTGTTACAGTTAGTGCTGTCAATCGATAAGAAAAAATAAAAAATTTAATTACACCTTTTTTCTGAAATTAATAATGATTAATCCCACCTAACATTGAAGTTTTTAAATATGTGACCCTGGACCACAAAACCAGTCTTAAGTCGCTGGGGTTTGTTTGTAGCAATAGCCAAAAATACTGTACATTGCATGGGTCAAAATTTTTGATTTTTCTTTTATGCCAAAAATCATTGAAAAATCAAGTAAAGTTCATGTTCCATGAAGATTTTTTGTAAAATTCCTACTGCAAACATATCAAAATGTAATTTTTGATTTGTAATATGCATTGTTAAGAACCTAATTTGGACAACTTTAAAGGTGATTTTCTCAGTCTTTTTGATTTTTTTGCATCCTCAGATTTCTGATTTCAAATAGATGTAACTCAGTCAAATATTGTCCGATCCTAACAAACCATACATCAATAGAAAGCTTATTTATTGAGCTTTCATATGATGTATAAATCTCAGTTTTGTCAAATTTAACCTTATGACTGGTTTTGTGGTCCAGGGTCACATATACTTTTGGACATTCAACCTGTTGGTCAGCGTCAAAGTCCACTATATGGAGAAAAATCCTGGAACGTTTTCCTCAAAAACATTAATTTCTTTAAGACTGAACAAAGAAAGACATAAACATCTTGGGTGACATGAGGGTGAGTAAATTATCAAGTAATTTTTATTCTGGAAGTGAACTAATACTTTAATAGCAGCTCCCTGATGCCCACAATTTATATACAGGATAATTTCCTAACGATATAATTGTGAGAGACACGATTTAAAGTATTTTTTTTCCTTCCATCTTGTATTTATTCCCTTTAGGGGTTCCATATCAAACATAATTTCCTTTCTGAACACATTATACACGTATTTAGATTCAGGCACATCCCTAGACCAACTTACTAGTCCTCTAAAGATAGTGAATCCCATGGCAGCCACTAGATAAACCACGAAGAGAAGATCCAGGGGGCGCCAGATTAAGGCTTTTTTCTGCTCACGTTCAGCCTGATGGATACAAGCACCATTGTTCAAATGTTAATGATCCCGTAAGGAAAATACTAACCACTGAACAAGGTCAACGGTGTCTGGTTGTTCACCTTGGATGCTCCCACAAGAGGCATATCCCTTGGTCTGGAGAACAAGGAAACTGCTCCCCAAATGGGCACCAGCAGAAATGGCATGTTGAGCCAGAAGGCAGGACGCATCTCTGAGCCATATTTACCTGCATGTAAAATGTATTTGAGAAGCATCTGACGTTCAGAAGGAATATTTGATCTTTTTTTTATTACTTTGACTCACCAACCACGATTCCAGGTACAAACACAATCATGTTGGCGCACAGTGATCCAGCCCAGAAAAGACCCAATGTGCGGTATTGTTGCCTGGGATGATAGGAAACACTAATTTAGGAACATTCAAATCCTTTTTAACATCACAGCATGTACTTTCATGTCATGTTCTTGCCCGATCGTGTCACGACCTTATTTCTACTTGATGCAATCCTTAGAAATGTAATTAATTTTTTGTGGGTCTAACCTTAATGTAGTCATGCTGATTTAGTCATATTAGGAATATTCATTAAGAATACAATTTCTACCTGAATAAAACCTCTTAACTTAGATGTTACAGCATGAAACAACCTTTAAAAAATTTGATTAGAATACTGAATTGCATTCAGAGTAGACATAATTTACAAACCTGTTTGTCATGCGGTGTATTAGCATCAGGTAGAGGATGAAGTGCACTATACCGTCCCAGTAGCACATCATGATAGCATAAGGAGTGCCGAGATAAGGCTCCCCCTGGAGAGCCAGCAAAACCATCGTCAGATAGGTTTAGATCAGGTAATCAATAACATCACCTCTGCATTCTCCTCATGATACTGACTGTTTTCTGGTAGAACTCCATGAACCCTGAGGTGAAGCCATCGTATTCTAGAGCACTTGTGAGGTCGATGACACACGTGAAGGAAAACTCTGCAAAAACTGAACAAAAAAAGTTATTATTCATGTACAATAACACTGTTCTTTTGATTTTTATTTTAAAGTATTTGTTTTTGAGTCCTTTAGATAGTGTAGTGTATGTACGTTAAGTGAGACATGAGTGAGACCTTGATTGAGGCTTTCCGATTTTTAACTTTTGGTCACCTGATGTTTCGATATTTTGATAGAATACTGATTGATGATTGGTCAGTTGTGGGTGGCCCTATGGAATATTCGATTCTGATTGGTCAATTGTGTGCAGTCCTATGGAATACTTGTGTCTAACTGGGCAGCGGTGGGCAGCCTTCTGGAATACTTGATTCCAATTGGTCAACTCTGCAATACTCAGGTCTGACTGGTCAACTGTTGGCAGCCTTCTGGAATACTCGATTCTGATTGGTCAACTGTGTGCACTCCGATGGAATACTCAAGTCTGATAGTCAATTGTGGGTGGCCCTCTAGAATATTCGATTCCCATGGTCCCATGGAATACTTGATTCTGAATGTTTAGCTGTGGATGGCCTTCTGGAATACTCGATTCTGACTGGTCAATTGTGGGGGTCCTATGGAATTCTCTAGTCTGATTGGTCAATTGTAGGCGGTCCTATGGAATACTCAATTCTGATTGGTCATCTGTTGGCTGTCCTATGCAATACTTGATTCTAACTGGTCAGCTGTGGGTGGCCCTCTAGAATACTCAATTCTGATTAGTCAACTATGGGCGGTCTTATGAAATACTCAATTCTGACTGGCCAATTGCAGCAGCCCTATGAAATACTCAAGTCTGATTGGTCAATTGCGGACAATCTTAAGGAATATTCAAGTCTTATTGATCAATTGTGGGTGATCCTATGGAATACTCGAATCTGATTAGTCATTTTTGGGTGGCTCTGTGCAGTATTTAAGTCTGATTGGTCAACTGTGGGTGGTCCTATGGAATGCTTGAGTCTCAAGTCTGATTGGTCTGTTGCAGGCAGCCCTCTGGAATACTCAAGTCTGATTTGTCATCTGTGGGCAGCCCTCTGGAATGCTCTAATCTGATTGGTCAACTGTGGGCAGTTCTATGGAATGCTCAAGTCTGGTTGGTCAGCTGTGGGTGGTCCTATGGAATGCTTGAGTCTCAAGTTTGATTAGTGAGTTGCGGGCAGCCCTCTGGAATACTTGATTCTGATTAGTCAACTGTGGGCAGCCCTCTGGAATACTTGATTCTGATTAGTCAACTGTGGGCAGCCCTCTGGAATACTTGATTCTGATTAGTCAACTGTGGGCAGCCCTCTGGAATACTTGATTCTGATTAGTCAACTGTGGGCAGCCCTCTGGAATACTCAAGTCTGATTTGTCAACTGTGGGCAACCCTCTGGAATACTTGATTCTGATTAGTCAACTGTGGGCAGCCTTCTGGAATACTTGATTCTGATTAGTCAACTGTGGACAGCCCTCTGGAATACTCAAGTCTGATTTGTCAACTGTGGGCAACCCTCTGGAATACTCGATTCTGATTGGTCAACAGTAGGTGACCCTCTGGAATACATGAGTCTGATTGGTCAACTGTTGGTGGCCCTCTGGAATACTTGATTCTGATTAGTCAACTGTGGGCAGCCCTCTGGAATACTTGATTCTGATTAGTCAACTGTGGGCAGCCTTCTGGAATACTTGATTCTGATTAGTCAACTGTGGACAGCCCTCTGGAATACTCAAGTCTGATTTGTCAACTGTGGGCAACCCTCTGGAATACTCGATTCTGATTGGTCAACAGTAGGTGACCCTCTGGAATACATGAGTCTGATTGGTCAACTGTTGGTGGCCCTATGGAAAGCTGGGGTCTGATTGGTCAATTGTGGGTGGCCCTCTGGAATACTCAAGTCTAATTGGTCAATTGTGGGTGGCCCAATGGAATACTCAAGTCTGATTTGTCAACTGTGGGCAACCTTCTGGAATACTCGATTCTGATTGGTCAACAGTAGGTGACCCTCTGGAATACATGAGTCTGATTGGTCAACTGTTGGTGGCCCTATGGAATGCTGGGGTCTGATTGGTCAATTGTGGGTGGCCCTCTGGAATACTCAAGTCTGATTGGTCAATTGTGGGTGGCCCAATGGAAAGCTCGAGTCTGATTTGTCAACTGTGGGTGGCCCGCTGAAATCTGATTAGTCCACTGTGGCCGGCTCTCTAGAATACTCTAGAATCACTGGTCTCATACTTGTAATATTCGCCGTCGATAGCAATGCTGTACTGTATATCAGTCTTCATGATTGACTCTTTTGTAGGCTGCGCTGTAGACTATTTTTTAGATAATATACAGATAAGACAACTTAAACTAAAATTAAATTTAAACATACACTTATTTTTTTATAGTGAGTAGTCATGCAATAAGAAAAAAAATTGTACAGTCAGTCACATGATCTGATGGTTATATATTTTCCACATATTCTTGTATGCAAATTTCACATACAATTAATGTTATGCAAAACTGGTCTCAAATCAAACAATAGAATATCTTCTTCTTTAGAAAGTGTCAAACTGCTCTTGTCTATTATGAAAGAGAAATTTTCACTGACTTTGTTCAGTTTTAATTGCAGGCTTTGCAAGAAAACGCATCTCTCCCCAGTGGGATTATGAGCTCGGCTTCACTGGCGCTTTCGAAACACTAAATTGAAATGTTTTCGTCTTTAATTCTAAGCCTTCTGTGACGTGCCAAGAGAAAAACCTCACTAATAAGATGTTGCAGCACTCAACTGCCCAATCAAGAGTTAACTAGCCCACCTTTATTCTCGCTGTCTTTATTAAAAAGACTTCAATCTTACCGACTATTGATTTCTGGCAAAGTGGAAGAGGATAATGATATCTGCTAGTGAAGGTGTGAACAAGAAATTTATATTTGGAGCCATGTGTTGGGCTTTTTTCAGGTTTAAAGTGCAGCTTGGCCAAAAGGGCACTTTGCGGAGACAGCGAATACCCCATGTGGCATTTCCTAAGCGTCTGGGTGACAAATAATGAGTGGCAGGGGACATGAAGAAGGGAAATTCTTAACCATGGAGGCAAAAATAATGACTGTAAATGTCACCACTGAAAGCTCAGACACAGGATTTGACGGAATAGTTCACCTAGACATGAAAAATCTGTCATCATTTACTGCACCCTCATGTCTTTCCAAAACCATGTGACTATGTATTTTTCATGGAACGCAATGGAGAAGTTTAGGGGAATGTTCACACTGCTCTTTTGAGATTATGGTAAGCAGTTTAGGTGAAATATTCCTTTAATAATCCTTTCCGAGCGCAGAATTCAAGATGGAATTCATAGCTTATTGTGAAGGAAACCGTGGGTGTAAAAGTAAAGACAGGTGTGTTATTGTAACAAATACTTTTCTTGTATCCAATTTCATGGTTGGATTGCTAGACTAGATATTGTCCAGTGCCATTCTTCTAGCATCCACGAGTATCTGACTGACAGCTTCGTAGATATAACGGCTCAAAGAGAAGTGCTGTATTGCCATCCACCGAGCACAGATGCACAGTCTGATAGTGACGTTCTCACTCTCCATCTTTCTCGCTTCCCTTTTTCTCCCCGAGCCCTTTTAATCCGTAGGGGTCTTGGTCTATTTTACCTGCATTACAGGTGTGATAATGGAATTATCGTCTCCTTCATCACAGCAGGGGCGAAATGACATGCTGTGCCAGATGACATTGTCACCTCTCAGTCACTCTAACCCATAATAACACTGCTATCTTAAGCTGAATTTTTAGCATTACATTGCAAAAGCTCATATTCTTCTATTGTGTCTGAATACGAAGCAAATTGGCAATGCGCAAAAGAGTTTGTTTATTGATTTGAGGATTTCGCTTGGGGTTAGTACTTTGGTGAACTAAACTTTCTTTAAAAGCATTCGCTTTTAATTTTAATGCTTGATGTTATGAAGCTACGAGAATACTTTTCATGGCAAAGAATACAAAAATAACGACTTTGTGTTCTGTAGATGAACAAAGGTCTTACAGGTTTGGAACGACATAAGGGTGAGTAATTAATGACAGAATTTTCAATTTTGGATTAACTTTTAAATTAAGTATTTTACTCATACTGAATGTAGGCTCAAAGATGCACTATTCCTCAACATCTAAGAGAAATGCCTGTGAAAAGCAAGAAACTGTTCATTTGTGAGGACTGCAAGCATGGTTAGTTTGTAAAATCAAAGTAAAACTAAACACTGCAAAACTGCAACACATCAAGGTCAGCACCACAGCCTCTCAAATGCCTACAAGCAGTTGAAGTCTCAATTAAATTCAAGTACTCTAAAAGGGCGTAAGTAAACCAATATCCTTAAAAAATGTTTGAAAAAAAACAAAACACACAAGATCTAGTATCTTCAATGCCCTGTAGATGACGATATTTCTTCTTTTGTTGAAGAAATAAACTTATTTTCTTTTTCTAAATTGCATTATGTATTGTGCTAAAGAGAAAAAAAAGCTACATATTCTCGTAGCGTCATAAAATTACGGTTGAACCACTGATGTTACATGGACTATTTTAACAATGTCTGTACTACCTTTCTGGGCCTTGAACTTGTCAGTTGTGTTGCTGTCTATGCAGGGTCAGAAAGCTCTTGGATTTCATCAAAAATATCTGTATTTGTGTTCCAGAGATGAACAAAGGTCTTGTGGGTTTGGAACGACATGAGGGTGAGTAATCATTGACAGAATTTACAATTTGACTGATCTATCACTTTAGGTATAGTAACTAATTACATTTTATTTAAATACTTTACACCACTGTCACTTAAGTATTCTGTCATTTTTTTGTCATTCTGTCTGACATTTTAAATATTTTAGAGGAAAACCGGCCAAAAACAAACACACTTTTCCACTAAGGTTTTATGTATTGTACACATTTAATAATATTAAAAAATTTTGTAGCATCCACTCAAATTGCTCAAGTGGACGCACAATAAAAATATTTTGTTTACAAGGGATGGTTTACCTTAGTAGTCACGAAAACTATTATTCAGGGCAAAATTGTGAAAGTGTCAACAACTTCAACAGGTCTTTGTGTAAATATCCCTGAATCTTTACTACGGGTGCAGGAAATGTCAATATGCTATCTCAAGACCAATACGTACATATTTTATGAGGTGGCTAATTAGTCAGAATTCATAGGACGTCACTCGTACGATTTTGTACGTTTTCTGTGAGAGGTAGGTTTAGAAGTGGGGTTAGGAGTAGTCATTCATATGAAATCCTAAGAATTTGCCACCTCATAAATTTTGTACGATTTTTCCCAAAAGCCAGGTCATATGAATTTGAACAAGTAGAAGTTGCCATGAGATCTGGCTGGCACCGATGTTAAAGAGTAAATTGCTTTATTCAATGCAGTAACAAAACAAGATCACACTTTAGGGACCAATTCTTACTATAAACTATGACGTTTGCCTCAATAAACTCCTAATTTGCCGCTTATTAATAGCTATAAAGGTAGTTGTTAAATTTAGGTATTGGGTAGGATAAAGGGATCTAAAATATGGTCATGCAGAATAAGATATTAATATGTGCTTCATAAGTACTAATAAACAGCCAAAAGAGGGTTTGCACTTACAGTCAAGTCCGAAATTATTCATACCCCTGGCAAATTCTGACTTAAAGTTACTTTTATTCAACCAGCAAGTTTTTTTTATTAGAATTTACACAGACAACTCCCAGAAGATAATAAGACAATGTACAAACAAGAGGCATCATTGTCGAAAAAAATATTACTCATCTTTTATTTACATTTGAACAAAAAGTGGCATGACCAAAATGATTCATACCCTTCTCAATAATCAATAGGAAAGCCTTTATTGGCTATTACAGCAATCAAACTCTTCCTATAATTGCTGACCAGCCTTTTGCATGTCTCCACTGGTATTTTTGCCCATTCATCTTTAGCGCTGAGCTCCGACTCTTTCATGTTGGAGGGTCTCCTTGCCATCACCCTGATCTTTAGCTCCCTCCACAGATTCTCAATTGGATTTAAGTCAGGACTCTGGCTGGGCCACTGCAAAACGTTAATGTTTTTGTCTGCTAACCGTTTTGGGTTGTTGTCGTGGAAATGTCCACTGCTGCCCAAGGCCAAGTTTTTCTGCAGGCTGCCTGATGTTGTTGTTGAGAATTTTGATGTATTGCTGCTTTTTCATGGTGCAGTTTACTATGATTAGGCTCCCTGGTCCACCAGCTGAAACGCACACCAAAAACATTAGGTTCCCACCACCATGTTTGACAGTGGGGATGGTGTTCTTAGGGTTGAAGACTTCTCCTTTTTTAGGCCAAATGAATGCTACATCATTGTGGCCAAACAATAAAATTTTTGTTTCATCTGACCATAAAACAGAAGACCAGAAGTCTTCTTCTTTGTCCAGATGAGCATTTGCAAAGGCCGAGCGGGCTTTTATTTGCCTTATCTGGAGACGTGGTGTCCTCCTTGGTCTGCGTCCGTGGAACCCAGCGGTGTGCAGTGTCCGTTGAACTTTCTGCTGTGAGATGTTTCCACCAGCAGAGCCCAGATTCATCAGGATGGCCTTGGTGGTGAACCTCTCTCACTATCCTCCTGGCCAGCACAGGTGTCACTTTTGGCTTCCGACCACTTCCTCTGAGATTTTTCACAGTGTGGAACATCTTGTATTTTTTAATAATACTTTGCACTGTAGCCACTGGAAGTTCAAAACATTTAGATATGGTCTTATAGCCCTTTCCTGACTTGTGAGCAGCCACAATGCGCAGCCACATGACTGTCCACAAACCAACAGCACAGAGCTTCTGTTTTTCACCTGTTAAGTTGACTAAAACAGCTGTTCCCAATGAATCAGGGTAATTAGGATGCTTTAGAACAGCTTGGACTATTTGGAATGGTATAGAACTTTGGATATCCCCATAGACTGTGACAGTTTGCAAAGGGTATGAATAATTTTGGACAAGCCACTTTTTGTTCAAATGTAAATAAAAGCTGAGAAAAATTTTTTTTCACAATGATGCCTCTTGTACATCGTCTTATTATCTTTTGGGAGAAGTCTGTGTCATTTCCAGTCAAAAACAAACATGCTGGTTGAATAAAAGTAACTTTCAATTTCAGGTTTGACTGTTTGTCATGATTTGGTCAGTTACCCAGATGCGCAGCCATTGTGGCAATACTCGGATGTAAACAACAGCATAGATTGCACGGTTAATGTACTACTAATGTACATTGCTCTGCTAATTTATGTTGTGTAAAATGTGGGGGAAAAAACGTGGAAGCTGCTAAATCATATAAAAACTTAGTAAGCAGGAAAGGGCACAATATTTTGACAAATTAAAGTTAATAGGTGGTAAAGATACGTATGAACAGTATTAATTAAAAACTTACGACGGAAATGATAAGAACAAACACAAATGTTGTCAAGATTCTTACCCTGGAAATCCTGATTCTCCTTGATTTGTTATAACTTTTTGCAGTCTATAGTAGCGTACTTCAAATGTTTTTTTCCAGTCCAACCGATTAGTAGGCTATACAGCCCAAAACATGACAATAACTGACAGCAATTATTAGCAAAATATATGAGTTATGTTCAGAAACAAATGAGGATATGCCGCATATTTCAAGAGTCAACCAATCAAATCAGCTCATACCATAAAACAAAGGATCTTTCGGAGGATCGTAGCGAGTAGCAAGGTAGACCAAGAGGAACACTGCCACAAGAACAGCCACTCCGATTTCCAGAATAACCACTGGCCTGTAAATGCAAAACATTGCAAACATCAGTGAATATTAAGGCATATTTAACTTTCTGTGACTGACACACGGTCTGTAAATATAAAAAGTGGCCGCGAGTCGCATCAGATTTCTGCCTGTCAATCATTTTGCGCATTCGACGTTGTGAAATATTAGCGATTTCTTGTCTGACAACACCGGTATGCAAAACTGTTCTGTTTAAAAAGAAATACAGAAAAATAGTAAATTAGGAAATTTAAGAGGCAGAATTAATGTTGTAACAGTGAACAAGAATTTTCTTCACTAGAAAGACCTGCCAGCTTGAAAAATACATTTTTGACCTACAATTATTATAGCAGCATTGATAAGTATTAAATATTTAATCAAGAATGCCTTTCATGAAGGACACCATACTTTAATCAATTCATTTCTGATTAATTTCGCACAACATCATGTCCCCAATTACTACACACCTATGTGTGTTCGGCCATTTTCTTTCCTGTCTTCAGTAAGTGAGCGGAGATGAATGGTTTGGCAGCGAGAACTGTAATTATTCCAACACCCAGAGCACCAAATGAGATGGGATAGCACGTGACAACCATCCTGCCTTACTGAGACATGATTACTGTTATATGAGGAGCTATTCAGACAGAGAACACATCTTTTTGTCAACATGAGAGCCAATACAGCCTCCAACAGCGGTTGTTTCACAGTTTAAATGATTAAATGCTGGCACAGAATTGCCATAACTTTTCCACAAGCTTTCTGGATGATTTGATTTTGTTTTTGTTTTTTTAAATGGCTAAAGAATAATTCAGAATCAGTTCAGCTCATTAAAAAGAACTGACTCTGTGGCCATCACTAATTGTTATTTACATTTGACCTTCAGTTTAAGCATGTCAGAAACTCCAAATGAAAGTGTTGCAGACTGCAATTTCAATCTCAGGCAGTCATATTTCCATCCAAATTTAAATTGGCCTCTATTTGTGATGTTAAAACCAGCCTGGGGAGAGATGCGCACACAAATGTCTTAGTCTTCCAAGCGTGGTGTATAATTTTCTTGGCTTGTATTGCTTTGGAGCTCCTACATCATTTAAATTGGTGTAATGTTGTGAATTTAATATTCTGTTTCTGTCAGGCTGTTATTTCTACAATAATAATTATTATTATTATAAACCTATTGTTTTTTTTTAAGATCAATAAAAGCTGTAGCTTGAGTCTAAAACAACTCAATTACTTTTTTTCTTCTCTTTTTTAGTGAAAAAGTAATAACAGAAATGCTTTAAATCAATGCCTGAGTGTTATTTTGTAAATAATGCCATATGCTTTCACTGCCCTCAAGTGGAGGATATAGAGAAATAAGAGACATATGAGTAATAACTTTCAAAGATCAGGATATTTAATATGAGGATTCACAAAAAATTAATTTGACTATTCCTTTAAGTCTACTAATTATCTAAATGTATAGACAAACTGCTATTAAGCAAATGCAATTAATGTGACCAAAGAGGTTGTTCTTAAAATTAACACTTTAGGCAAGAATTTTTGGTTTTTGATAAGTAGTGATTACATTAGCCTTATATTTTATAAGAATACTCACTCTTGAAATGCTGGAACATTGTTCATGGTATAAAGGACGCCAAGAGCCGTCAGGGAAAACAGAAAAACGCATATCTCCTGTGCCATGATGTTTGATATTCAGTCCAAGGCTCCACAGATGAAAATCTACAAGTTGTTCAAGTAAGTTGTATTAACAATATTAGCATTCAATTCTATATATCACTATTACATTAGAATTTACGTGTGAAAGTCTTAGGGACTTTGCAAGTTACTAAACATATGCAGGATTCTTGTGTTGTAGTCGAAAATGAACATCTACTTACCAAGGACACCCTCTCTAAAAACTGCATAACCCAATTTGCAATGGCCCTGTGGGGGCCGCGTTATTGTAGGAGAATAATCGAGCCAAACAAAGGCGCTTTTGGAAAAGTACATAATTTGATTTTGTCATACATTTACATAATCATGTTTACTTTTGGTCTAATTTGTCAAATGCCTGTGCGCCAAAAAAGGAAGGCTCTGGCAAAGCCGCGACAGGCAAAGAGGCTTTGTGTGGTAATGTGTCATTCTGTACGCTCAAGAATGTACTTGTGAAGGGGATTTCAAACATTATTTGATGGATTACTGGGTTAAAAATATTTGTTAGAGATGCTAAATTATTATGGGGCCTATAATGACTTTTAAAAGCAAAATTTGTGGAGTAGCATACAGTAACTGTAGTGCACTGTACCATGCTATACTGTAGGCTACTGCACTTATTGAACTAGAAATCAAACGTAAAATATAACTGCAAGCAGCAATTAAGGCTCCAAGCACAGTCAGAGGCAAAATTAGGAGCTAAGCATGGCATGGAGTGGCAGACCAACTGCAACAATGCGTAATTGAAGCCATTTTAAGATGTTTTTTTTTCTTTTTCTTTTTGTAAAATCCATAATTTTTAAACTATTTATTCTGATGATCTGACTCGGACCAACTCTCGAGGAGGAGTTAGGAAGAAAAGGGGTTTTAAAACCAAATGGCAGAAAGTTTGGTCCACTGTGGCATAATTGGTATCTATGTTGTTGGCATGAGCCAAGGAATATTTAGAGACCAGGGGCCTCATTTATAAAGACTTGCGTAAAAACCATCCTTGATTTTATCTAAGAACTTTTCTGATTTGATCGTAAGAGCGATTCAGAGAAAACGAACGTACCACGAAATCCATGCGTACGCCAGTCATTCGGTTATAAATCACAAATGATCGTGGAATTGTGTGCAGCTGAATGTTCCGCCGTCGAAACGCCCCTGCTTAATTAATTAACAAATAAAATGAGCTCATTCCTAAAGCAAAAACTCTGACAATGGCAAGTAAAAAGGAGCGCAAGAAATCAAATTATAGTGAGGCTGAACTATCTGCAATACCAGGCATTACCACAAGGAAACGGTCGTACGCCAAGCTGGAATCTGACGTGGAGATAAGTACTTTTCCACATCAAAGACGGTTTTTATAAATCTGTACTTTGACGTGGATTTGATCGTACGAACACTCTAAGATTAAATCAGTGCGTAAGAAAGTTTTATAAATGAGGCCCCAGTTCTTATTGCAAAAGGCTAATGCAATCAGAAAATATCAGCATTTTTGGAAAATTCATTATTAATGGTTAATGAATGGTTTGTCACTCTTGACCAATAGGTGGTGCCATTACCAAATTGATGTGGCGTTTTTCAGTGTGAGGTGACAATGGCACACATAAAGTTTGGTGTCAATATGTCAAAGCTTTGCAGAGATACAGCCTTAGACACAGTTTAGTGTGATTCCAGCAAATTCGTTAATGTGTTAAACCAGGGGTCCCCAAACTAAGGCCCGGGGGCCGGATGCGGCCCGCCCCCACATTTGGACTGGCCCTCTGAACAATGCCAGAGACATATTTTGAAAATGTAATTTTAAATATGTTTTACTAAATATGTCGGTATTTGATAATAAAGGTTGGCTTTCAAACTAAAATGTCCCTTAGTTATTAACATAGCCTAATTATTTGTTAAATTCACCAACAGAATGGTACATTCAACGTAATGTGTCATCGCAATCGAAGAGGTGATGCAAGAGGCAGCTAGAAAATACAGAGTGATGACAAAATGACTCAATAGCATTTTTAGGAATTTGACGTGTGATTCCAAAAAAAACACTGTGGACCAACACCAGCAGATGACATTGCACCCCAAATTATCACAGACTGTGGAAACGTAACACTGGACTTCAGTGTTTTTGATTTCCAAATAAAATACAAAACTTGCTTTCATCTGAAAAGAGGATTTTGGACCACTGGGCAACAGTCCATTTATTCTTTTCCTTAGCATAGGTAAGATGCCTCTGATGTTGTCTGTGGTTCAGGATCAGGAGTGACTTAACAAGAGGAATACAACAACTGTAGCCAAATTCCTTTATATGTCTGTGTGTGGTGGCTCTTGATGCCTTGACCCCAGCCTCAGTCCATTCCTTGTGAAGTTCACCCAATTCTTGAATCGATTTTGCTTGACAAGCCTCTCAAGGCTGCGGTTCACTCGGTTGGTGTTTTTCTTCTACACTTTTTCCTTCCACTCAACTTTCTGTTAACATGCTTGGATACAGCACTCTATGAACAGCCAGCTTCTTTGGCAATAAATGTTTGTGGCTTACCCTTCTTGTGAAGGGTGTCAATGATTGTCTTCTGGACAACTGTCAGATCAGCAGTCTTCCCCATGATTGTGTAGCCTAGTGAACCAAACTGAGAGACCATTTTGACAGCTTGACGGAAACCTTTGCAGGTGTTTTGAGTTGACCAGCTGATTGGAATGTCACCATATTCTAATTTGTTGAGATGGCGAATTGATGGGTTTTTGTTAAATGTGAGCCAAATCATCAAAATTAAAAGAACCAAAGACAAACTACTTCAGTCTGTGTGCATTAAATTTATTTAATACACAAGTTTCACAATTTGAGTTGAATTACTGAAATAAATTAACTTTTCCATGACATTCTACTTTGAGATGCACCTGTATATCTTTTGGGGAAAAAAATCATTTGTCTGTGTGGTGCATAACAAAATAATAAACTATTCTAGCATTAAAAGGTATAAAAAATACAGGTGAAATCATAATAAAATAATAATAATAATAGTAGTCAGTCCGGCCCATGGAATTTTCTTTTATAAACCGACCCGGCCCCCTATTAAAGAAATGAAAAGTTTGGGGACCCCTGTGTTAAACAATAACCGTTTCATATATCAACAAGAAATCCACAACTTTTTGTCAGAATGGTCTGAAGATGATCTAAGCCAAATTTGGTGAAAATTGGACCAACAGTCTAGGAGGAGTTCGAAAAAGTAGGTTTTCAACATGAATAATAATGGCGGACAGGAAGTTCAGCTGACTATGGCAAAATTGGTATGTTGTCGGCATGACCCAAAGAATATTTTGAGACCAGTTTATTTACAAAAGGCTAATACAATCAGAAGATGTCAGCATTTTTGGAAAATTCATTATTAATGCTAAATGAATGGTTTGTAACTCTTGACCAATAAATAGGTGGTGCCATTACCAAATTGATGTGGCGTGGTCAGTTTGGGGTGACAATGGCACACACAAAGTTTGCTGTCAGTATGTCAAAGTATTGCAGAGATACAACCTTAGTCACAGTTTGGTGTGATTAAACGATAACCGTTTCATAGATCAACATGAAATTCACAACTTTTTGGTCTGAAGATGATCTAAGCCGAATTTGGTGAAAATTGGACCAACTGTCTAGGAGGAGTTCGAAAAAGTAGGTTTTCAACATGAATAATAATGGCGGACAGGAAGTTGGGCTGACTATGGCAAAATTGCTATCTATGCTCTTGGAATGAGGAATATATATAGCAATTTAATCAAATTTTATTAGCATTTTTTAAATTTCTTTATAACTTTTGGCCACCAAACCTTTTCAATACTGTCAGAGCATGCTGCCGAACACACATGGCCAACTCCCAAATGGCTGATATGGGTATGGTTCGACTCCACATGCATCTAAAGAGACCAGTTTTGTGATTTTTGGCCAAACCATTCAGAAGTTACAAGCAAAAATAGCCATTTTTCATATCTCCTGACCACTAGTGCAGGTAGCCTCAGGTCATGATTGTTATAACTCACACCAAGTTTGATGTCAAACTGTTGCAGAGATATAGCCTCACATCCATTTTTGCGTGCTGTTCGCCAAATTCGTTCACATGTTATTCGAGAACGTGTTCAAGTGTTGGCGCTAGAGAGTTTGAGTTAGAGACTCCACACTTGCTATGGTTAATGTTGAGGCTGTCATCTACCTGTGTGCCAAATCTGCCATAGACTCGAGCGGAAGAAGAACGGCAACGAATACAACCGGTGGATACGCTACTTTGGTGCGTAGCCCCTAACTATAAACTAGATCAATTTTTAACAAAACTCTGGAGATGACTGTTCCTGCGATATATTATATGTCCACCAGGGTGCGCTTTAACGAACCAAAAAAATCACAATTTATCTGTATTTACTTGAAACACAAACACATTCAACATGCTAACTGCTATCCAAAGTCCCTTTAAAGGGATAGTTCACCCAAAAATGAAAATTTGATGTTTATCTGCTTACCCCCAATGCATCCAAGATGTAGGTGACTTTGTTTCCTCAGAAAAACACAAACGAAGATTTTTAACGAAAACCGGTGCAGTCTGCCAGCCTTATCATTGACGTGGATGGGCACCAGACCTTTAAAAGTAAACAAAAACATGCACAGACAAATCCAAATTACACCCCGCGGCTCGTGATAATACATTGATGTCCTAAGACACGAAACGATCGGTTTTTGTGAGAAACTGAAATTATAATTTAGGAGTGTCTGTGATCTCAGGGGTTTCGTGCCAGATATATATTTATATTCATATACAGTATCATGAAATACCTGTCTGTGATCGCAGGGGTTTCGTGCCAGATATATATTTATATTCATATACAGTATCATGAAATACCTGTCTGTGATCGCAGGGGTTTCGTGCCAGATATATATTTATATTCAGGGATTAAATTGGGCCGGGGCCGTCCGGGGCTGAGCCCTGGCACATAGATTGCAGTACTCGACACTTCATTAACGCTACACAAGTAGCCTAACCAGATTAAAACATCAAAAACAAAAAAATAACCAGCCAATCACCAAAACGCAAACCAAAATCACGACACTCTATCACATGAACAGCTAATTCAATCGCCGTGGGTAAATGCAAATATTCCCTATAAACACAGAGTAAAGACACTGTTTCCATCCAAAAATGCGAATTTTACTTATGCGCAAAACTGGAACATCGCATAAAACATTTGCGCATAAAGCAGTGTTTCCATCCAACAAGACAAAGAGAACAAAGTCATCGCTTGCTGACAAACTTCCACTAAATATCACTTATAAAACTAGGCAGGGCCGCTGCTGGCCAAATGGGTGCCCTAAGCAGAAATTTACTTTTGTGCCCCCTCCCCCAAATATTACGGAAGTTATTTTTGGTCAATAAGGTAAATAAAGAGCGAAACAGCATCAAGATCAAGAGCAAGAGTTTTATCAACAAAAAAGAGTTACCTCCAATGGCTATGATTTTATTAATACAGTTGTCTGATTGATTTAATAATCTCAGAATCATACAAAAGGAAATTAAGCAGTTTTACTATGATAAAAACCATGGTTATCTGCCTTTTTATCTATCTTTCTATCATATCCATGCTTGTAAATTGTGTTTTATAGAATATATAATATTTGTATTTGTCTGTATTTTTTTAAATATATTTTTATTCTGTGTTTTTACCTGTACATGCACTGTACATGTGGCAGTTTTGACAATAAAGCAGACTTTGACAATAAAGCAGACAAGGGTTATGATGTCCACATATTTTTGTTGAGAAAATGATAGGAAAGATTATCAATATCAAATTATCAATATTAAACAAGTAATTCGATCATCATGTAAGTGTAACAACTGCATTTACCAGGCCTTTGGTGCCCTTTTCAGGCATTTCTATTAAAATTGTAATGTAAACTGTTAATTTTGTATTAGATTATGTATTTTAACACTGTTATTTAATGACACCATATGGTCATTATTAATCAATAATCACAATTGCCTCTGTGTTTTAATATAATGCATTTTAAGTCACTGTGTTTACTTAGATCTGCTTGTATTCATATTAAGAAAGATGCCTTAGTCGTGAAATTATTACCGACATTAAAACACTATTAACGTCGACAGAATAAAATAAAGTTTCACAGGATTATGAACGTACCTAAGTGATGCAAGGGCTTCATCTTGGGCTTTTTTTTTCTTTCGTTTCTCGGCGCCGGACTGTTGATGTCTCTTTCCAGGACCAGGCATATTGTTCATCAATTATTATCATCACTTTTGGCCAAAACAGAGGTAAAGGCGCGTCGCTGCGCGTCATCACGTGTGCTTACTAGCCTACTCTGCGTTCACAGAAAATGCAATATATACGTTTATATTTTTGTTTATTTGTATATGTATATTATTAATATTAATTTATTATTATAATAGGCTATATAAAAACTAAAATAAATAATAATTATAATAAAATAATTAAAAAAAAATTGAGCAGCTGGGATGGTGCCCCCCTGGGAATTGGTGCCCTACGCAGACTGCGTACTCTGTGTATAGGGAGAGGCGGTACTGAAACTAGGATATGTCCCTGAAAATAATAATTTTCATATAAATATAATTTATTGAAGGGATCAGTGAGCATTTTACTTTTACTTTTACTTTCGAATTCGGCGTCAATTGATTGAATGGACGACAACAAAACAGTACGACTAACTCACCTAGTCTATATTAAACACAGAATTATTAATTTATTAACAAAAATAAAATAACTGTTAAATAACTTACACAAAGTGTATTTATATATATATATATATATATATATATATATATATATATATATATATATATAAAACAGGCCTACTGAAAATCAGCAAACACGGTGGAATAAATAAGAACCGAATGTTCTTCCAATGAGCTTCCAAAATCACCTTTTAGATAAACGGCAACAGTCAAAAAGATTTTAATCTTTTTAAAATCCAAAATATACTCGACTCCAGCCGCGGATCTTTAATGCGACTGGTGAGCAGCCGTGTTCCATTTTTAATTGCACTGTTTCTCTAACTGAACTAAATGATTTTTATTACTATGAAAAAATCAAAATGTGGTGGGCAAGTGACGAAACTGGTGAAGGAAACATTTCAGAATGACCGATACAACATTTCTGATGCTGTGAGACAAGATGGGTCCGCTGGTTATTAGAGTTATCCCGTTCTATCAGTGCAGAGTCACATGATTTTTTTAATGCGCATGGAGGAATTTATTCGGTAAAAGTGTTTCCATAGTAGTTTATGCGCATTTATTCTTATCGGATAAAAAGTTTATCCTACTCCGTTTTATGTGCATTTTTAGAATTTATGCGCATTTTCGCGTTTCCATCCAGAGATTTTTTATGCGATATTCCAAAATGCGCATAAAAATAGGTGGACGGAAATGTGATGCGGTTGTGGCGCCGGCTTCCTTTTGTTTAATGATTGCGCCTGATGCGCCTACGTCCGCTCCAGAGGCGCGCAGATGAAAAAATAATTATTGATTACCAATTTGAATCAGTACATTATAATGAAAACAATACCTTAAAGTGGTATCTTTAAACTGGTGAACCCCTTTAACATTTAACAGTCCAAGAATTAAGTAAATGAATGCAATATATGAATATAAATATATATCTGGCACGAAACCCCTGCGATCACAGACAGGTATTTCATGATACTGTATATGAATATAAATATATATCTGGCACGAAACCCCTGCGATCACAGACAGGTATTTCATGATACTGTATATGAATATAAATATATATCTGGCACGAAACCCCTGCGATCACAGACAGGTATTTCATGATACTGTATATGAATATAAATATATATCTGGCACGAAACCCCTGTGATCACAGACAGGTATTTCATGATACTGTATATGAATATAAATATATATCTGGCACGAAACCCCTGCGATCACAGACAGGTATTTCATGATACTGTATATGAATATAAATATATATCTGGCACGAAACCCCTGCGATCACAGACAGGTATTTCATGATACTGTATATGAATATAAATATATATCTGGCACGAAACCCCTGCGATCACAGACAGGTATTTCATGATACTGTATATGAATATAAATATATATCTGGCACGAAACCCCTGCGATCACAGACAGGTATTTCATGATACTGTATATGAATATAAATATGAACTGCACGAAACCCCTGCGATCACAGACAGGTATTTCATGATACTGTATATGAATATAAATATATATCTGGCACGAAACCCCTGTGATCACAGACAGGTATTTCATGATACTGTATATGAATATAAATATATATCTGGCACGAAACCCCTGCGATCACAGACAGGTATTTCATGATACTGTATATGAATATAAATATATATCTGGCACGAAACCCCTGCGATCACAGACAGGTATTTCATGATACTGTATATGAATATAAATATATATCTGGCACGAAACCCCTGCGATCACAGACAGGTATTTCATGATACTGTATATGAATATAAATATGAACTGCACGAAACCCCTGCGATCACAGACAGGTATTTCATGATACTGTATATGAATATAAATATATATCTGGCACGAAACCCCTGCGATCACAGACAGGTATTTCATGATACTGTATATGAATATAAATATGAACTGCACGAAACCCCTGCGATCACAGACAGGTATTTCATGATACTGTATATGAATATAAATATATATCTGGCACGAAACCCCTGCGATCACAGACAGGTATTTCATGATACTGTATATGAATATAAATATATATCTGGCACGAAACCCCTGCGATCACAGACAGGTATTTCATGATACTGTATATGAATATAAATATGAACTGCACGAAACCCCTGCGATCACAGACAGGTATTTCATGATACTGTATATGAATATAAATATATATCTGGCACGAAACCCCTGTGATCACAGACAGGTATTTCATGATACTGTATATGAATATAAATATATATCTGGCACGAAACCCCTGCGATCACAGACAGGTATTTCATGATACTGTATATGAATATAAATATATATCTGGCACGAAACCCCTGCGATCACAGACAGGTATTTCATGATACTGTATATGAATATAAATATATATCTGGCACGAAACCCCTGCGATCACAGACAGGTATTTCATGATACTGTATATGAATATAAATATGAACTGCACGAAACCCCTGCGATCACAGACAGGTATTTCATGATACTGTATATGAATATAAATATATATCTGGCACGAAACCCCTGCGATCACAGACAGGTATTTCATGATACTGTATATGAATATAAATATGAACTGCACGAAACCCCTGCGATCACAGACAGGTATTTCATGATACTGTATATGAATATAAATATATATCTGGCACGAAACCCCTGCGATCACAGACAGGTATTTCATGATACTGTATATGAATATAAATATATATCTGGCACGAAACCCCTGCGATCACAGACAGGTATTTCATGATACTGTATATGAATATAAATATATATCTGGCACGAAACCCCTGTGATCACAGACAGGTATTTCATGATACTGTATATGAATATAAATATGAACTGCACGAAACCCCTGCGATCACAGACAGGTATTTCATGATACTGTATATGAATATAAATATGAACTGCACGAAACCCCTGCGATCACAGACAGGTATTTCATGATACTGTATATGAATATAAATATATATCTGGCACGAAACCCCTGCGATCACAGACAGGTATTTCATGATACTGTATATGAATATAAATATATATCTGGCACGAAACCCCTGCGATCACAGACAGGTATTTCATGATACTGTATATGAATATAAATATATATCTGGCACGAAACCCCTGCGATCACAGACAGGTATTTCATGATACTGTATATGAATATAAATATGAACTGCACGAAACCCCTGCGATCACAGACAGGTATTTCATGATACTGTATATGAATATAAATATATATCTGGCACGAAACCCCTGCGATCACAGACAGGTATTTCATGATACTGTATATGAATATAAATATGAACTGCACGAAACCCCTGCGATCACAGACAGGTATTTCATGATACTGTATATGAATATAAATATATATCTGGCACGAAACCCCTGTGATCACAGACAGGTATTTCATGATACTGTATATGAATATAAATATATATCTGGCACGAAACCCCTGTGATCACAGACAGGTATTTCATGATACTGTATATGAATATAAATATATATCTGGCACGAAACCCCTGCGATCACAGACAGGTATTTCATGATACTGTATATGAATATAAATATATATCTGGCACGAAACCCCTGCGATCACAGACAGGTATTTCATGATACTGTATATGAATATAAATATGAACTGCACGAAACCCCTGCGATCACAGACAGGTATTTCATGATACTGTATATGAATATAAATATATATCTGGCACGAAACCCCTGCGATCACAGACAGGTATTTCATGATACTGTATATGAATATAAATATGAACTGCACGAAACCCCTGCGATCACAGACAGGTATTTCATGATACTGTATATGAATATAAATATATATCTGGCACGAAACCCCTGTGATCACAGACAGGTATTTCATGATACTGTATATGAATATAAATATATATCTGGCACGAAACCCCTGCGATCACAGACAGGTATTTCATGATACTGTATATGAATATAAATATATATCTGGCACGAAACCCCTGTGATCACAGACAGGTATTTCATGATACTGTATATGAATATAAATATGAACTGCACGAAACCCCTGCGATCACAGACAGGTATTTCATGATACTGTATATGAATGAATCAAACAAAACAATTTGCAAATAGCTGAGACACCTAAATCCTGAATAACAGACTTTCAAAAAAAAAACTTCTGAAAAAAAAATCAAAAAGCTCCTATGTTTTTTAGTTTTTATTGTAATATTTGAAACCTATATAGTGTTATTTATAAAGAATTACACTGATATTATGTAGTTTAAATGGTTTTCTATACAATGAAACCATTTTTCTTTTATTTCCTCCAGTATATATGTATAGGGGATCCATTTGAATTTAGGTAGGCCAAATGCAGGCGGAAATCCCCCAAATAGCTGCAGAGCTTAAGGGGTTAATAAACTATAAATTAATTTAAACCAGTGGTTCTCAAACTTTTTTGGTCGCGCCCCCCTTTCAACCTTTAAAAATCTGGTGCCCCCAGATTTTTTTTTGGGTCAAAAAGTTAGGAGCACCAAAAAAATATAGGAGCACCCAATTTATTTTTAGTAATGTGCCGACCTTGATTCTTCATGGCTGATTCTGATTGCAGATGTTTTTTCAAGCAAATGGGCTGATTCTGAAAGCCTTTTTAATATATTTATTTTACGCCTTAAACAAGGGACAGGAATGAATGAAAATATGAGTACACGAACAAGATGTTTATTTTCTCTATTGTAAGTACAGTCGTTTAAGTTACAGGCAACCACTGCATTTTTAAGTAATCTACAGTATAAATAACAAAAAATAAACGACACAGTTCTTTCTTAGTCTTGTAGGCAATAAATGCAGTCATAATCAAAGTAGGCTACTGTTTCAATATTCAAAGTGCAAATAGAGACCGAATTTTCCCATCATGATACAGAGCTATAGAAAACTACACAACTGATTATAGCCCAATACTAATAACAGCCTAGATATTTTATGTAGCCTAATTTGCGCGCATTGGGGAGTCGCTCTCTAAACTTGGGGTATTAAAATTGCTTTTGAATGCGTGTGCGCGTTTTACTTTTGGTTTTGTTTTAACGAACACAAACAGGATTTTTAAAAAGCCCCAAGTGGAAATTACGCCCCTGCGTGAGTGGAACTCTGCTGCTGAGTTATCATTTGTGAATGTATGCTGTTGTACAGTATACCGAGACTGAGGCGCCAGAGTGCACTGCTGGACGCGACAAAGCGACAGTTGCAAATCATTTTAACTTTGAAGCCGAGAGCAATTATACCTCGTCAAACTTTCTGCATTGAGCTTTTGAATGACCAGCACCTGGCTGGATCTGTGCGAATTCATCTATGGTTTTATCTTCTCTTTCACACACCAATCCATCTCCCATTCTAAGTGACGTCCTTTGGCTGTTTACGTTTTTATACTTCTTTTTCTGCTGATGGCCTGCGCCCCCCCCCCCCCCCCCCCCTGCAATACTCGTGCGCTTTTTCTCTGTATAGTGTTGCTATGTCAACTAGTAAATACCATACATTTGGTTATGCTAGCATGTGTGGTAAACCACGTGTGTTACAATTAACCCCACGTTAGTTTGTGCCCTGCTCTACCCTAATAGAGAAATGTATACCTTTTCATTCAGACAGAGATTTTTTTTTCATTTAACATAGGCTACATTTCAAGCATTCTGTGGATTTCTTTGTGCTTTGTGAGGCAATAGCAGGTTCATTGCTGTGACGCGCTCCATTTTACGGAGACTTTCTACAATGATAAATCTTGTTTCTTTCCTCTATTTCACAAAAGCACAACCTTTTGGTGTTATCGCGAGTGTACTTAAATCAGAAAAAGTTATTTCCGCAGGAAAAAAAAATCTAAGGATTGCGCAGGCGCCTCCATGTCACACATTAAGCGCGATAAGGTAATACATTTGATATGAACACATAAAGTGCGTATTCATGTAAAAGAAGCAGCTGTGGGGACACCTGAAACAGGACCGGTAATGTGGTACAATGGCGAATTCTCTTTCTTTCTTTCTGTAGCCTATTGTTTGATTGTTTACAAAATATTAGCTTTTTTTTTTTACTTCGTACATGAACAAGTAGGATTGGCCTACTTACAGATAGGCTAATAAATCCTCAAATCTTATATTACACACAATCATATGTTTACAGAATAATTGCCTTTATTGTCGCTAATACGATTGTTAATACAACATATTTTACTGTCTAAACATCAAGCGTATGTGACCCTTTAAACTGCTTAATTTGTGTTAACGCCTATGTGAAAAACTTATTTTGGCAAGTATAAATGCAACATGCAATATATTTTTTTTTCTAGGCTATATTTTTATTTTTATGTTGTTGTTGTTTTTGTCGGCTATTAATAATATCATGCTGATTGTGCAAATTGTATACAAACTTACGAATTTAAAAAAACTGCGGAGCGTGTGTCATGAATAAAGTGATAATTAAATGAAAAGTCAAATGTCGCGATTGGCAACAGCATTACATATTTTGGCGGCCGGTCGGTGACCGTCACGGCAGTCTTGAGGAACGAGAAATCTCGGAAAATGGCTCATAAAAAGACAGGACGTGAATGCTTTTTGCAAGTCGGAATCTATGACGCTATAAGGCGTGAACAACATGAAATTCTGTCAGTGAGGGGGGAGTTGTAGGGACGCGTGCTGCGCAAGACAAATAGGCTACAACCACTTCTCTGATAATTTTAATATGTAACTATCTGTATTGTTAGTAATACGAGTCTGATTTTTTGCACATTCATCTGACAATAAATGTGGCACACCCAGTTTTTCTGATGCACACCCAAAAATATGTTTCTGGCTACGCTACTGGGATATACATAATAAAATTATATAATACTAAACAAGACATGACTCCGATCAGGGCCGCTGCTGGCCAAATGGGTGCCCTAAGCAAAAATTTACTTTTGTGCCCCCTCCCCCAAATATTACGGAAGTAAAAATAAAATAATATAATAAAAAAAAAACACCTACTATAGGGGCCAAAATAGAACTTTATTCAAATAAAAGTAATTACACAAATAAATTGTATCATTTATAAATTACAATTGTATCTCTACAGCAAAAAAACAAAAAAACAAAAAAACTAAAATTACACTTTAAATAAAACTTTTAAAAATGTGAAATCTTAATGAAATAAACAATAATAAACTGAAATAAAATCAACACTGTCATCTGCTGGAGCTTTCCAAAGTTCAAAATTTACAATAAAGCAGACTTTGACAATAAAGCAGACAAGGGTTATGATGTCCACATTTTTTTGTTGAGGAAATGATAAGAAAGATTATGTGGATATTTTAAACGTTTGGTCAATATTAAACAAGGAATTTGATCATCATGTAAGTGTAACAACTGCATTTGGTTCCCTTTTCAGACATTTTTATTAAAATTGTAATGTAAACTGTTAATTTTGTATTAGATTATGTATTTTAACACTGTTATTTAATGACACCATATGGTCATTATTAATCAATAATCACAATTGCCTCTGTGTTTTAATATAATGCATTTTAAGTCACTGTGTTTACTTAGATCTGCTTGTATTCATATTAAGAAAGATGCGTTAGTCGTGAAATTATTACCGACATTAAAACACATTATTAACGTTGACAGAATAAAATAAAGTTTCACAGGATTATGAACGCACCTGAAAGTGATACACGGGCTTCATCTTGGGCTTTTTTTTCTTTCGTTTCTCGGCGCCGGACTGTTGATGTCTCTTTCCAGGACCAGGCATATTGTTCATCAATTATTATCATCATTTTTGGCCAAATAGGCAGCCGTAAACAGAGGTGAGGGCGCGTCGTGGCGCAGATGCTGCACGTCATCACGTGTGCTTACTAGCCTACTCTGCGCTCACCGTAAAATGCAATATATACGTTTATATTTTTATATTTTTGTTTATTTGTATATGTATATTATTAATATTAATTTATTATTATAATATATAAAAACGATTTTTTTGAGCAGCTGGGATGGTGCCCCCCTGGGAGTTGGTGCCCTACGCAGACTGCGTACTCTGCGTATAGGGAGCGGCGGTACTGACTCCGATTAATGGCTTTATTCATTTTGAATCTGGATTACGTTGTTGTATTGAGTTTATGCATCATCCGGACTCAGAATCGTTTAATTTATTCTTGGGGAAATGTGCATTTGGATATAAATGCTGTCATAATTTACCGTGATGTAGTGATTCGAGGGAAATGACTGAGTAAATTGAGAAAATACGCTTAAATATACCGGAGATGGAGAACAGAAACTATAGCTGGTGCTATGTTGCGCATATTATATTGACGAGTCAGCGGTCTGAGTGCCCATATAAATTACAAACAAGTAAAATGTTGTTTCTTTTTTTATTATATAACAACAACTTGGAAAGCATACAAAAAAGAAAAGGTAAAAGGCATTATTTGAGACAAGAGCATATTAATATAGACTTTTTTCCTGAACACGGAAGTAAGTCCGACTCTTAACTGAAAGAGTGCTTTGCATTTCCGGTCTGCATTGTTTCTAGTCAAATTAGGGTAGGGTAGAGTGGGGGAAAACGCCCCCCTGGGGTAAAACGCCCCCCTACCTGTTTTTCCCAAAATAACCACTAGAGAAAATCAAGATACATTTTCACTGTTGCTATGCACTACGTTGACAACGGGGATAAACAAATCTCCTTGAAAAAGCTGACACCAGCGACGTGTTTGAAGAGAAGAGGATTTCATGGAAAATGCTATAATTTTCAGATATTAGTAAACAAGTGTTTAAGAGAATATTGTTCTGTAGGATACCACAGTGATGTATGATAGATGAATAGTGAAGTCTGTAGTTTGAGAGGATATGTTATTTATAAGGAATATAACTGTATTTAAAAAAGAAAAAAAAAAAAAGAAAAAAAGACATGGCTTGTGGGGTAAAACGCCCCCTACGCCGAGGGGTAAAACCACCACTGATCTATAATAGAGAACATATATTATATATCTATAATAGATCATTATATAGATCAGTGGGTAAAACGCCCCCCAGAGGGCATAGTTTCTCTCTATTATAATTACTATAATAACATATTTCTGTCGATCAAATCCTTTGTTTTACACTTAATGCAGTATAACTAGGTGGTAAAATCTAAATATTTGAACACAATAAAAAAATTACCTCAACATATTTGTTTGCATGGCTTAGTTATATGTATAAATATAAATGTTAAAAAATTTGGATATTTTGGACATTCCTCAAATAAATATTAATATATATACATGTTGATACATTACTTGCCTTTTACTTTTAGAGATTAAAAACTATAGTCTGTTCATTTTGCTGTTGATCTATGAAGAAAACTGGTTGGTAAGAAAGGGGGAATTTTACCCCACTGCTGGGGCAAAACGCCCCCTTTGTACAAAAATATGTTCAGTCAAAATACTAATTAATTATGAAGGCTGAGCAATTTTAATATTTGGTGAATAACTCCTGCCATAGTCACTCAAAACCGGGATGGCAGTTCTAGTCACATTTATGTTTTGTTTCACTGTAATGTCACATTTTCCTTAAGGGGGGCGTTTTCCCCCACTCTCGAGCTAATAAACTAATGTTAAACCTATTAAAATGTTTTTAAAAAGCACATGGCTCCATAGCGCCATCACTTGGCAATGTCGCAATGACCGTCATTTGTCAGTGCCTCACTTTAAAGCAACACTAAGTAACTTTTCCCTCAACGCTCTCTCTACAGGTTGGAAGTGGAATTATCAAAACTAAAGAGTTGTTTTTACCTTAAAATAATGTTTCCGAACTCGTGTCAGTGGTTCATCAACTCATAACAGGGTGAAACGGCACTTTCGTATTCGCTTTGCGACCCTCTATCGGCCATAACAGCACTATGTAAGTTTGGGTCGCGGTTTTGTAGTTCAAATGAGACTACACTATGGAGACCAAAAACCTCAATGTAGTCACCTTAGCAGTGGATCTGCAAGTTGAAGATGCTCAACAAAGGAACTCTTTCCTGATAAAAGGAGTGCTCTGTCGGGATCACCTGAACATAAGTCTGGATAGCCTAGTCACACAACAGGAGGTGTTTCAATGGCCACATCTGCGGGAAATCACGGATGAAATCAGTCTACCCGATGCTGATCTAGCTGATGAGGTTCACCTTCTAATAGGTCTAGATCAACCAGACATACTTGCTCCTCGTGACACATGCTGTGGTGAGTCTGGTGAACCATATGCAATTCTGACTGGCCTGGGATAGACACTACATGGACCAGTAGCTGATGGCTCTACATCTGTTTCTGCCAATTTAATTCGAGCTGACCATTCTTTACAACAAGCTGTTGAAAGATTTTGGAAATTGGATGATCCAGTGCATGTGAACAACGACTCGCTGTCAGTAGTTGATGAGCAAGTTGTGGCTCTATGGAACAAACAAGCAATCAAAGAGGAAGGTCATTACACTCTTCCTATCCCATTTAAGGAACACCCACCACGACTGCCCAATAACTACACTATGGCCAAGCATCGATTAGACCTTTTAGGAAAGAGGCTAAAGAAAGACCCAACTTTGCTTCACAAATATACAGAGGGTATTAGAGACTCTCTGCAGAAAGAATATGCTGAAGAGGTCGTCGACATTAACAGAAAAGATGGCTGCGTGTGGTACCTGCCACATCATCCAGTGCTACATCCACGTAAGCCAGAGAAGGTTCGTATCGTCTTTGATTGTGCTGCACGGTACCAAGGTACTTCATTAAATGACCACATATATCAAGGCCCAGACCTTACCAATAAGCTGCTTGGAGTACTTCTCAAATTCAGACAGGAGCCCATTGCTCTAAATGCGGACATTGAGAGCATGTTCTATCAGGTTTGTGTGCCATCTGATGAGATGTGCTTCGCTTCCTGTGGTGGGAAGATAACGACCCGAACAAACCACCTAAGCATTATCGTATGACAGCTCACCTGTTTGGAGGTGTCTGGTGTCCTAGTGCTGCCAATTTTGCCTTGAAACAAGTCGCGGAGGACAATCGTGGAAACTTCTCTGATGACACAGTGGAAACGGTAAAGCAAAATTTCTATGTCGACGATTGCCTTAAGTCAGTACCAACAGAGGAGGCCGCCATTAAACTTGCTTCCGAACTTCGGGAATTGCTCGCCGGTGGAGGCTTTAGATTAACCAAGTGGTTAAGCAATTCTAAGGAAGTGATGAAATCAATACCAGCCGACGATTGGGCGAAATCGTTACATGAGGTGAACCTTGACCAAGAGGATTTGCCATTTGAACGAACACTGGGCATCCTTTGGGACGTAGAACGAGATTGCTTCACATTTGATGTCAAATCAGTGGACAAGCCTTTAACAAAGAGAGGTGTATTGAGCACTACCAGTTCTATCTATGATCCTTTAGGATTTGCAAGCCCTTTCGTGCTCAAAGCTAAAGCAATCTTTCAAGAGTTGTGCGCATGAAAGTCGACTGGGATGAGGAGTTACCAGTATATATAGCAGCACAATGGCACAGATGGTTGAATGATTTGCCTCTGTTATCAGCACTGACAATTCCAAGATGCCTTAGACCAACATCCACTAGTTGTTTGTTACCGACCCAGCTCCATCACTTTTCCGATGCTTCAGAATTGGCTTATGGCGTAGTTTCATACATCAGAATTGGTGACACTTGCAGGCTGGTGATGTCAAAGGCCAGACTTGCTCCAATCAAACCAGTTAGCATACCACGACTGGAGCTACTAGCAGCAGTTGTTGCAACAGAGCTGGATCAGCATATCAAGCAACACTTAGAGATTCCAATTGAAAGGACTTTCTTTTGGACAGACAGCACTATTGTACTTCAGTACATTAAAAACAAGCATTGCCGTTTCCAGACATTTGTTGCCAACCGCATATCAAAAATACAGGAACGCTCCGAATCATGCCAGTGGAGACATGTTGATTCTGCCTCTAACCCTGCGGATGAAGTCTCTCGAGGGATGACTATGAGAGAGATTTTGGCAAGTGAACGATGGGTATCTGGTCCACACTTTCTCAGACATGATGAGGAACATTGGCCTGCTCAACCTATTATAAATGACTTGCCGGATGAAGCAGAGATCAAATGAGGCAAAGAAGTCTATACAGCTAGCATAACATCAAACTGAGCAACGAATAATGCAATGGACAGACTACTGGAACGATATTCCAGTTGGCATCGTTTGAAAAGAGCTACTGCTATCATGTTGCGTCTCAAGGCTTTGTTACGCAAGAAAGTAAGTGTGCGTCTTTCTGACCCCATCACTGTTGGTGAGCTCCAGCAAGCTGAGTTAGCCATTCTCAATTACGTACAAACTGCGACTGTCAGATCTACTCAAACCAAACCCTGTTCTCTTCTAAAACTTAAACCCTTCAGGGATGAAAATGATCAGCTCCTTCGTGTCGGAGGAAGACTAATGAACGCCCCAATTCCTTATGAGGCTAAACATCCAGTGATACTGCCTAACAATCATCACGTCACCCAGTTGATTATACGTCACTACCATCTTCGCTTGGGTCACGCAGGTCCAGAACGAGTTCTTACAGAAATTCGTCAACGATTCTGGATTCTAAAGGGACGTGCTGTCATAACCCAAACTCTCCGGTCATGCCTACAGTGTCGCAAGTTAAGAGCTAAGCCGCAAGCCCAGCAAATGGCAGACTTACCTGATTCTAGAGTGACACCATGTGAGCCTCCATTCACTCGAGTGGGCATAGATTACTTCGGGCCATTCTTAATCAAGAAGGCACGCAGCGAACAAAAGAGGTATGGATGTTTGTTTACATGTCTCTCTACAAGAGCTATTCATCTCGAAGTCGCGCACACCCTCGATACTGATTCCTTTATCAACTCATTACAGCGATTCATCGCCAGGAGAGGCTCACCTTCTGAAATACGGTCAGATAATGGGACTAATTTTGTGGGTGGATTACGAGAGTTGAGAAAAGCCATCAATGAATGGAATCAGCAAAAGATTTCTGATTACCTGCTGCAGAACAATGTAAAATGGATCTTCAATCCACCTGCCGCCTCCCACATGGGTGGCGTCTGGGAGCGACAAATTCGCACCGTTCGTTCCATTCTAAACACTGTCCTATTGCAGCAGGCACCAGACAACGAGGGTCTGACAACACTGTTTTGTTGCGTTGAGTCTATTGTCAATGGTAGACCAATAACTAAACTCTCAGAAGACCCATCAGATCCTTTACCACGCACCCCAAATCATCTGTTGCTACTCCGTTCTGGTCCAACTCTACCCCCAGGAGCCTTCGTTAAACAAGATGTTTACCGACGCAGATGGCGCCAGGTCCAGTATCTAGCAGATATCTTCTGGTCGAGATGGCTTAAAGAATATTTGCCTGCACTGCAACAACGCCAGAAATGGCTACAACCAAAGCGGAATCTTCAAGTAGGAGATCTTGTGATCATTCTGCATGAGAATACACCACGCAATCACTGGCCACTAGGCCTGATTACTCAAGTTTATCCAGGTACAGATGGACTTGTGCGTACTGTGGAAGTGAAAACACAGGCAGGAGTCTTCAACCATCCTGTGGATAAAATCTGCCTCCTGGAAGCCAGTTTTATTAGTTGAACTAGTTTAGTTGAGGCATCACCCTTCTTTTCTTTAAATGACCTGTTTGGGTCATTGGGGCCGGGATGTTGGGCGCTGCCCCTTTAAGAACGTTGTTTTTCGGTGAACTCATGTGATCGCTAAGGGAGAGAGCTATGTTGTTCGGCTGTAGCTTCTTAAACTTCTAATGATTACAAGTGAAAGTACATACATATACTACATATTCCCAGCGTGGTGAGTAATATTTGTGTTAAGTAATCTGAGGATACTGATGTATCTTTATGAAGATCGCTATTTGTGATTAGCGCCTAAACGGCTAATATTATACACTTGTGTTTGCTGTTTGTGTAGACATATGTTGTTCGTTTGTGTTACTGAACGTTGAGATATTTGTGCAATAAGTTGCATTAATTAGTAAACAAAGTTTAACGTAAGTCTGTTACAGTAGAGATTGTTTTCAGGAATCTGTTTGTATTAAATGTGATAGTGTTTAATGCATATGTGATGTACAACATTACTAAATATTAATTGTGAACTGTTTGTGTTTACAGTTTGACCGCATGAATGCACATATGTACACTACTCTAACTACAAGTAAAACGACAACAACAACCAAAATGTGTACCGTGTGAGTTCTGCACTAGTGGAATAAAACCATAGACAGTAAAAAATATGGACGTAGTATCCGTGACGTCACCTGTAGGATTCTGAAGCGCTAATTTGAAGCTCATAGTGGGCGGGATTCGGCCGCGCCATCTTGGAATCACGTCATCGCGCGTCACTCCCGGATAATCAAAAATGGGCAAAAAGGCGGGATGTGGGTGGAGCTGGTTGCTGAAACCACGCCCGCCTAGAGCGACAGTGGTGACAGCAGCGGCAATCCCCCTGTCACTCAAGTCGCCACGCCCTTAATTATGCTGAACTTTAAGGCTTAATATAACTTAAACCGATGAGTTATAAAAAAATTCACCCCCCTCACAGTTGACATGAAGGGCAAAAGTAGCTATATAGACCAAAACCATTTTTTAAACCAGGCTGTAAACATACTTTTTTCTGCTGTAAAGTTGGGCATTTTAACATGGAGTGTGAATGGGATTGACTCCCTTTTGCAGCCAGCCTCAAGCGGCCAGTCGATGAATTGCAGTTTCAGTCACTTCCGTGTTGGTTTCACGAGGGAGACCGGAAGGTTGCCCCTTGAATAAAACCAAAATCAAGATCCAAGTTAATGTTATCATTTCACGGGTAACAACTACAAATGCGACTTGCTTTACGGCAGGCTTCACAAAAGGTTTTCCTACTTTTTAAAAAGTCATACAACATACTCTACCTTGTCACTGGACATCGTTATTTCCAAAGCCGGTCCTGGATAGCCTCCAAACAAATAATGTGCATGTGACGCGAAGGTAGGCTAAATTATTTACGACAGCGGTAATGGACAATTCCGCTTCCAACATGTAGAGGGAGCGTTGAGGGAAAAGTTACTTAGTGTTGCTTTAATGAGTGTGTAGATGACACGAAGCAGCAGACATTAGCTACATTAAAAACAGATGAGGTGCGTTCCGATCGACAGGGTCCCTACGCAGTGTTCACTGCTCCCTACTCCCTTAGCACGGTATATCCGTTGAAGTGGACTTCGCTGACAATAATCACTCATTTGGAATACCCTGGAACGTCATCAAAGCAAATCAACGGCAGGGTCACGCATTTTATGATATAACATAAATAAATATTGCAATTTATTTTACTTTGAAATTTAAATACATATAAAATACATATAAACTTATGTATATAATAAATATAGTCAAAATGTATATGTTTAGTCCGTTAATAGATTGTAGTGGTCTTATCTCGCGCACTTTCTTTCCAACACGCAGCCTATATTTAAGTATCTTGTGGTAACGTTAAATAAAACATGATAGAGCCTCACCTTGCCGGTTTTACTTTTTAATTCATACAATACAATATGCAAATGTAACATGAATCACCATAACCATTCATAAACACTCTAATTTGTATAATAATAACAACATTTATTGCAACCGCTCCATTGCAGAGCCTTTAAAAAACTTAAACGGATCTGCTCCATCGTTAGTTCTAATTGACCTTATGCACGGAGCGTTCTTTAGAATTTCCGCATAAAGATAAGCCAGCTCGTAAACTTCCGTTGAAGCTCATTTTATATGTGCTATATATTAGGTGGACACTCTTGAGACTGATCTAGTGCCTCGTTCTTATCAGAAACTGAGAAAAATTATAATTGCAACATTATAAACAATGTTAGCGGCATGAACATTCAGTTTCATATTATTTAACAACATATAATTTAAATGCGGAGCCTGGTAATCTCATACCGTATCTGCATAGTTGTACATTTAAATGCTGACAGCTAAACACTATCATAACGTGTTTAGGCTAACGTTAGCCAGCTATCATATTTCTCTTCAAGGACATCTTAATCGTATTCTTGATAATCACTAACTTGCCTTCGTAGTCATGAACACACTTTTAAAATCTTGCAATATTTCAAAGCCTTTATTATTTTCTAACTCTACAGCTGTGAAATAAAATGTACTTCAAGGACGACTCACTTTTCATTCATAAAAAGGGCATCGGAAAAAATGACTTCACGGAAAACAACGTCTATTTTTGGCTAAAATAATATGGAATTACCCATATAACCAATAGATGGCAGCAGAGGATTGTTTATTATGCAGCTGTCTCTCCTTATATTTTTCAAGACGTCTTGCTTTCGATTTATTATAAAATACTAGTATAATAAATTGTAGTACTTTTACCTTTTACTTTTATAGTATAGCAAGTGCAGAAAGTCATTAAGCTCACACACAAACAGCCTATAAGGGTGAATTATGTAAATATATATAGTTCACTACAAACACGTTAAATATTTATGGTATAATAATTAAAAAATGCACTAATTATGAATCGATAGGAATTTGAAATATTTTATTAAATTGAATAACTACATCTTTTAAGTTTTATCTTGAACTGTAAAATCTATCAAATAGCCTATATTTAACCAACACAAACTTGTTACTGCTGTAGTTTTGTTATCTGAATTTAGTCTGAATCATTTAAGCTCTTTTTTGACATCAGTTTGTCATTTGCTTGGTCCGGTTATTACTGTCAATCATAGCAATGACTCGCGCATATTTAGCCGATTTACTCGCGAATTTTTTTAAACTGGCATTTGTCATTCTTGAAACGGTATACATGGACGTTTGGTCCTCTTAGACAAACAACACTTTTCTTCGATTGTGAATCGATTACGTAGAGAAAACGAACAAAGTACGCTCATATTACGGCAGAGTACAGTTGACCGGAAATGACTGAGCTGGCTTGAGTAAACAAGGAAGTAATCCGTGCATATGGTCAATTGGTGACGCGGTGCGCAATGACAGTTGGGTAATTTTCCCCGTCCACTTCCTGTGAAGTGATGTACCGATGTTCCCTTATTCCCTATGCCGTTCGCAGTGCCCTTCGAACTGAACATGTTCGCTCCCTTCGGTTTGGAATCTCACTTAAGATGGCGGAATACCCTGTGAAGTCCACTTCGCAGTCCACTTACGGTCGAATGGAACGCACCTATAGACGCTATTTGAATGGGTTCCTATGGAAACCGGAACAGAAAGCATTCAATCTGACGTTAGAATTCGTAATGGCGGCGCTCATCGTTTACTCAGGAAAAAGGTCTATATGATATATTTTAAGTACTGGTACTGTATGTTATGGAAGATTTTAGTATTTAGTTTTGTTTGTTAAGAAATTGAACAGAATTAAACCAAACCTGAGAAATAATCAGTGCAGTTTTACATGAAGGAATGACATGAGGTATTTTCATTTTTATTGTAAAGGATACATTCTCTTATCTAGACAGACATTTGTATTCATTTATTTATCTGGAGGTATGCAATGATAAAACTCCAGTACAATCCAGCTTATTTTTCTGGTTTGTAGTGCAAACAGTTTATTATTTACTGCACTTTGTTGATCTTGTTATACAGCAGCTAATGGACCGGAAGTCTCGCACATTCACAGAAAAAGTTGGAATCATCTATATTGTATGCATTAATTCCCATATTTGTTTATACAGCAAGCATTATAAAATATTGTATATTTTTAATCAATGCTGGTTGGAAACTTCACCCTGATTTTCAGTTCCTGATACAAACAAGCAAAAATCAAACAAGAAAAACTAATAACCAGAAATAATTACATTTTTTATAATCCCGATCCCAAAAGCAATAAATGTTCCCGTTAAGGTTGATAGGATGTCAGAATTCCTCCCTTACACTTCTCTTAGCAGAATTCCATAAGGCCGAATCGAGTTCTCCACAATTGCTTTTTCTTCTTCACGAGAAGTGCCTTCAGGAACCTCGATCAGCCAGTAGTCATGCCTCTTGCACACTGTCCTCATTTTTGGATTGATTCTGTTCTGCAGCAGAACTTGGTATCTCTTTCCAGTTTTCTTACATGTAAATATCTTGCTGTATCTTTCAGCAGCCTCGTTGATATTCCAGGTGGAATAAATCCCTCTTCCGTACCGCTTTCTATGGCCCGCTTCGTAATTGGATTTAATGATGGATTTAGCACTAAGCAAGCTGGTTCCATGATAGGACACCGGCCACTCACCAGCCACAGAGTGACTCCTCCATCCATTCGTTCCCAACCAGGCATTTCCATCAGGATACTTATCTAGGACTTTCAAAGCAATGCGCTTCCACCCAGAAGGACGGATGTATACCTCGTTCCCACGCATGAAAGTGGTGTCATCTTCTACATTTGTGCAATCGTAGTCGAATTTTGGGTCAAAGAAATTCTCCATATTCACAAATAGCTCCTTGCATGAACTTGTGTTGAGACTGTCCAGTGTTGAGGCTTGGAGTAGGAACCCTGTGAGTTCTTGGTTTGGCTTTTCCAAGTCATTGTAAGCCTTCACAGCAACACCTGTGAAGCTAGACAACGCCTGCAGAAGAACGTTGGTGTGCACTAGAGCCATACTCAATGATCAGGAAAGACAAAAAAGATGTGAGTGAACAAACTATATTTATATGCAGACTCAAACAGTGGAATGGGAAAGTGGATATTTGGAATTCCAGTTTTGCTCATCTTGAAAAAACCCCTAAGAGGAACTGAAATTTCATTGCGCATACCAAAAATTTTCTTTCAGAGCTTTTTAGGTTTGGCACATCCTTGAAGCTTTATTAAAACATTTTTCTTTTAGCTTCCTTCTAAGTGATGAACGTTCATGAACGATTTGTGCGTTTGTTATGACAAAAGTATGAAAGACTGTTTCCTCCATGGAATGAAAAAATTAAAAGCTATATCACAGTTCTGATGTTTTTTTTGTTTTTTGTTTTTAACAATTTACACTTTTGTAAAGAGAAAAAGTATAGCGAGATATAAACTGAGAATTCTGAAATAGACATTTTTGTGAAGAACTCACAACCTTTTGTGAGAAGATTGAATTTTTATAGTTGAATTTATAAAAATGACCCTGTTCAAAAGTTTACATTTGTTTTGTTTTGTCCTGAAGGGTGAAACTGTCTGCTGTTCTTCAGAAAAATCCTTTAGGTCCCACAAATTCCAAATTCAAATAATGAATTCTTTGTTTTTCCAGCATTTCTGTGTATTTGAACCATTTCCAACAATGACTGTATGATTTTGAGATCCATCTTTTCACACTGAGGACACTGTTTAAAGTTTTCACTGATGTGGGGTGAAAACTTTTGAAAATGTGCGCATTTTTCTAATTTTGCCTAAATATCATTTGTTTTTTCATTTAGTACTGCCCTTCAGAAGCTTCAGAAGATATTTACATGTTTCCCAGAAGACAAGTTCAATTTACCTTCATTTTCAACTTCAGTGTGAAAAGATGGATCTCAAAGTCATACAGTCATTGTTGGAAAGGGTTCAAATACACAAAAATGCTGAAAAACCAAATCATTTGTGGGACCTGGAGAATTTTTCAACTGTTTAGGACAAACAAGGGACTCGCTATGAACAACTATCACTAAACAAAAAAAAACACAGCTGTAGATCATTCAGGTAAAAACACAGTATTAAGAATCATGGGGATATAAACTTTTGAACAGGGTCATTTTTTTCTAATTCAACTATTATTTTCTGTTGTGGACTATATGTAAATGTCTTTTATATGTCTAATATCTTATTCAGTACTAAATGCATTTTGTATGATCCTCTTATTTTGTTAAAATTAACATTTTGGAGGAGGGTGTAAACTTTTGACCTCAACTGTATGTTGTCCTAAAAAGGTAAGTGTTTTTTTTTTGTTTTGTTTTCTGTAAATCATGAGTTTTCATGAGTAATATTTGACTACTTTTATGGTTCTTTAATAGTGATTTTTGGAGCTTGAAAGTGCCAAACTATGTTGTATTGAAAGGAGCTGCTATGATGAACATAACAAAATACGGGTTTGAGGGTGAGTAATGACAGTATTTACATTTTTTGTGTGTACTTTGATGTCTAAATGTTTCTTCCAATTTAGTTAGATAATTAATGTTAAAGGTCTCTGGATGCTTCTTTGAAAATGGCCCTTTCTGTCTGGTTGCTCTGTTACTTGGCCTGATCTTAGTAGTGCAGTATGTTCCTGTTCGCTTTTGGACACGTTAAGAAAGATAATCGGCTTCGTTTGAATACTTTATGAAAGGAATGAAGAAATTACAGCCGTACTTTCTCCCTTGCAGTACCAGAACATCAGCATTAATTTTAGAGCAAATTCCAAACAATACTTCCTTTCCAAATTCTTTGTGTAAATGAGGATGGGGACAATTGTTCAGTTCATTTAGTCCATTGATCATCAGCTTCAGTCTTTGCACCAAAGGCATCACAGTTCTTCCCAAAATGGTTTGATACTTTTAAAGAATCCATGATAGTAAACACCCCAGTAAAACACAGTAAAACACCCCCATAACAGAACTAATCGGCCTCCATGTTTGACTATAGAGATAGTGTTCTTCTGCTTATAAGCTTTGCCTTTTTTGCACCAGACGTAGTGCTGATCCATAGGTACAAAAAGTTCCAGTTTGGTCACATCACTCCATAAAACATTGTTCCAGAACTCCACAGGTCTATACAAATTATTTTTTCATTTGCACTTTAGCTCTTTTTCCTCAATGAAGACTTGTTGAAACTTGCTTGCAGACAGTCCCACCTACCGGCTGAAACAGGTACTGCTCAACAGCAGGCTATACACAGAAGAAGTCAAAAATTTACATACACCTTGAAGAATATGCAATTATGTTAATTATTTTACCAAAATAAGAGGCATCATATAAAATGCATGTTATTTTTTATTTAGTACTGACCTAAATACGATACTTAACATGAAAGACTTCTACATATAGTCCACAAGAGAAAATAATAGTTGAATTTTTAAAAATGACCCTGCTCAAAGGTTTACATATCCTTCATTACCTGAATGATCCACAGCTGTGTTTTTTAGTGATAGTTGTTCATAAGTCCCTTGTTTGTCCTGAACAGTTAAAATGGCCACTGTTCTTTAGAAAAATCCTTTGGGTCCCACAAATTATTTGGTTTTTAGGCATTTTTGTGTATTTGAACCCTTTCCAACAATGACTGTATGATTTTGAGATCCATCTTTTCACACTAAGGATAACTGAGGGACTCATATGCAACTATTACAGAAGGTTCAAACTGATGCTTCAGAAGGAAACACGATGCATTAATAGCCGGGGGGTAAACTTTTGAACAGAACGAAGATGTGTGTTTTTCTTATTTTGCCTATTTTTTTTTAATTAGTACTGCCCTTCAGAAGCTACAAAAGATACTTACATGTTTCCCAGAAGACCGAATAAGTTAAATTTACCCTGATCCTCAAATTCCAAAAGTTTTCAACCCCCAGCGCTTTATTCATTGTTTCCTTCTGAAGCATCAGTAAGCGTTTGAACCTTCTGTAAAGAGTCCCTCGGTTGTCCTTAGTGAAAAGATGGATCTCAAAATCATACAGTCATTGTTGGAAAGTGGGAACCTGAAGGATTTTTCTAAAGAACAGCGGGCAGTTTAACTGTTCAGGGGGAAAAAATAACAGCTGTGGATCATTCAGGTAACAACAGTATTAAGAATCAAGTGTATGTAAACTTTCAAACAGGGTAATTTTTATAAATTCAGCTATTATTTTCTTCCTTTATGTGAAATATCTTATTCAGGTCAGTGCTAAATAAAAATAACACGCATTTGGTATGATAGAAGAGAATAGAATAGAATCCTGACCCTATTAAACAAACGGCTATTTAGCTCTGTATCCACCAGGGCGCGCAACAGACGAACAAATGATTAATACCTAAAACAGTCTAAAACACTCTCAAACATATTTTAAACATCATAAAATTATATATAATATTTCTTTAAGACTAAAAAATACCACTATTTCGTAATTTTATTCGTAACATCTGCGAGCGAGAGACGCGACGCAAACGCGATACTAGAAAGTTCCCTTCAGAATCCGCCAATCACCTCACGCGGCAAAGCGCACGCCGTCGCTGATTGGCCACTGGGTGTGTCCTGACAGACGCGTCGCGTCCCATACACTAGTCGGGTTGCTTCGCGTCCAGTCAGACGTGTCAGTAAAGTCAGCCGCGGAAGTATCGGCTTTCACTTCAACATGGCTTCAAGTGCGACGAGCTGAGGAAAAACCAGGGCTATTTGCTATTTCACCACTCTCAAGGCGTCAAACGAAGAAAAATACTTGGGAAATATCTTCAAGAGCCGCTTTTATTCAAGTAAGCAAGTCTTAAGTCCTATTCCTGTCAAAGAGTTTTGAAAGTTGTTTGTGTACCGGTTTCTAAATCGTCCGGCACATGCGCAGTTGGGAAGCGTATTTGAGAGTTACGTTAGATTGTCAGTTAAGTTAGTAAAACTTAAAATTGTTGAACATTTAACGTCTTTTCTTCTACTGTTTTGTGTTTTAGTGAACATATAAAGATGTTACCTCGAATAGTTAGCTAGTTTTGATATCAGTGCGGTTAGAAAAAGTCACTAGGGTCGAAATAAGTTTTGTGAGGTAACCTTAACGTTAAACGTTTACCTAGTAGCTAATAAACAGGTTTAAAAAGAGTAACATACTCAAATAACTAATTGTTTATAACGTTGACTGCTTAGAAAGATTCGAAGCGACTTGTAAGATAAGTTTCTATTAGCGAAGTTGAACTTTCTGTTTTCATTTCTAAGGTTGACATTTATTGCCAGTGTGTTGAAGCTTCTCTAGCTCTTCATAAACATAGTAAATGTAACGTTAACGTTTGTAATTTATGGTTTATTAATAAGGGATGAGTGATATTGAAACCAAGACTGTAACCCTTCAGGCTAGAGTTGGTCTTGTCTGAACTCATATTGTAGGCTACTGTAAAATACATCAACCTGTTGTTGTTTAGTTTGGTTTCCAAGTGATTTTTTCCCCCCAGACCCCTAATAAATCCATGGCAGATTGTTTCTCATAATTATGCTATGGATTTAACTGTAACTCTTTCACTTCTCTGAATGGACGTTTCTGGGAATTGTGATTCCACAGAATTGCTCTGATGCAAACTAACACTTCCATGGAAAGCGATTAAGGGAGGATCACGCTCCACACCGCAGTCCCTGTCAAAGCCCTTTTGGAGAAGTGAATATAATGCTGTTTATGTCTTTATTTGTTCTGGTGATGTCGGCCTTGTTGGTTAGGTCAGATGTGGTGGTGGTGGACCCGGCGGATTGTGTAACTGCAGAAGTCACGCAAACTTCTCTCTTCTTTGGTTGCCAGCAGAGTGTAGAGGAGCTCAATTAGAAGTGTCTTGTTCTCCAACGGATGACGCAAGCTGACATCACTGGTCTAGACGGTTTCATGGGGAGGGAAACAAAAGCAATTATGGCCGTGTTTTGTTTTGGAAAGACAGAATGCCATATTTAAAAGACAAAAAGTTTCTTGAAACATGTCCGGTTGGTACATACTGCACCCATAGTGCACCAGTAGCGTATAGAAACTGAAGGCCTTTTAGGATTACTCAGATTTTTTTTTTTTAATATTATTATTCCTATTATTTGGTTGTCAAATATCAATTTTACACATGGGTCAGTGACAGAGTTTAAGTATGCAATAACAAAGCATGGTTTAACTAATTTTATTTTCACAAATGTTTTTGTAGTTTTTATGCATTGTGAAAGTCTAAACTCTGTAATGTAAATTAACAATGTAAATGCTTTTCTATATAAAATATATTAGATTAAATATAATATATTTATAATAATAATGCAATATATTTAGATTTAGAATATATGAAATTATTCCCTTAGAATCCTATATACACTACCGTTCAAAAGTTTGGGGTCAGTACATTTTTTTTTTTTTTTTTTAGAAATTAATACTTTTATTCACCAAGGATGTATTAAGTTAATAATTAAAAGTTTATTAAAAGTTAATAATAAATCATTTACATTGTTATAAAAAATATATTTTAAATAAACACTGTACTTTTTAAACTTGTTATTCATGAAAGAATCCTGAAAAAAAATCACAGGTTCCAAAAAAATATTTGGCAGCACAACTGTTGATATTATCCAACATTGATCATTCTAATAATAAATCAGCATATTAGAATGATTTCTGAAGGATCATGTGACACTTAAGACTGGAGTAACAGCTGATAAAAATTCAGCTTTTCATCACAGGAATAAATTCTATTTTAAAGTATGTTAAAATAAAAAAACATTATTTTATATTGTAAAAACATTTTGCAATATTACTGTTTTTTTCTGTATTTTTAATCAAATAAATGCAGCCTTGATGAGCACAAGAGACTTCTTTAAAGACTATTACAAGTCTTACTGACCCCAAACTTTGAACGGTAGTGTGTGTGTGTGTGTGTGTGTGTGTGTGTGTGTGTGTGTGTGTGTATATATATATATATATATATATATATATATGTGTGTGTGTGTGTGTGTGTGTGTGTATTTTGTTTAATATAAATACATTGAACAAAATATAATAAAATAGATTAAATAGAATTTATTTATTATTAATATTTATTTTATATATATTTATATTTAAAGTATATTGAATTAAATATATGTAATAAAATCTACAACAACTGTGATTAAATTATTTATTTATTCAATAAATTTATACTGTAAATTCTGTAATGTAAATTAACACTGTAAATTCTTTTCCGATTAAAACATATTAGAAAAATAATTGTTCTATTTTTAAATATATTTTAAAAAATAAATTAAAATATAATTAATTTATATTTAAATTTAATACATTAAAATTATTTTATTTAAATGATATTAAAATATATTAGATTCAATTTAGTTAATTTATATTTAAAATATTTAAATCAATATATTTCTAATTAAAATATATATTTCATTAAAATATTGAATATTATTTAAAATATATTAGAAAAATAATTGTTCTGTTTTTAAATATATAAAAAATTAAAAATATAATTAAATTTATTACATTAAAATTATTTTCATTTAATTTATATTAAAATATTTTTAATTTAATTCATTTATATTTAACATATTTAATTCAATATATTTCTAATTAAAATATATTACATTCAAATATTTAATTTTATTTCTATTTAAAATATGTTAATTAAATATAATTAATTTATTAATATATTTAATTCAATATGGATATATAAATATATTATATTAAATATGTTTAATAAAATATGTGAAAATTGATTGAATCTAGTTAATTAATTTATATTTGAATTTGAATTACATTAAAATGGTTTAATTTAATTTATTTTGTAAATATATATTATATTAAATATAATTCATATTTGACATATTACAAATTATATTTCATAATATAAATATATTTAATATATTTAATTAAATATATTATAAATTATACTGTTAATTATGTGATTTAAATTAACATTGCAAATTAACTTCTATTTAAAATATAAAATATGTATTGCATTAAAATACATATATTTAATTAAAATCCTGTGATTTTTTTTTATTGTTTTTTCCCCCACAAAGTACAATAAAAAAAAAAAAAAAAAAAAACTTTTTACTTTTGTTTTTATTGCTTGGTTGTTTTTCACCTAAATTATTGCTGCAAGATTAGATGATTATCACATGAAACAGATTTTTTTTTAAGGAAGCCAGCATGACTGATTAATTATTACCCAATAAATCACATTTTTAATTTTTGTATAACCTTATTGCTTTCTTAAGCAGTAATTTTGTAAAAAATAAAGATTTTTTAAAATGAAAGTTTAGCAATCAAAAATAATTAGATATATAGATATAAAAATTACATTTAATTGATATAAGGAATTTTATATAGCCTAGTTGTCATTCACCCAGAAACAGTACAAACAATCAAATAATGTCCAAATTGACAGTTTAATGCACTTTAGTTCATGATCCTGGTTATTTATTAGCTGTTTCTTTGTTAGTTTTGGCTCCAAGCTGTCCATAGTATGTAGTTTGGTGCACAAAAGCTCTGTTGTTTAGTACAGGGAGGGTACAAAGCTCTCTAGCGCTGATTTAACTGTGGATAGCGGTCTGGGACGCGGCCTCGGACCCTTCCTGCTTCCGTTTGGCTATCTTGGACGAGTGTTTTCTTATGTTCTTATTTGAATGTCATTCATGCGTTTCAGTGAGAAATAATACTGCTGCTGTAGCAATGGCATCATGACCGTTCTTGGTATATAAAGCTTACCAATGCAAGTTTTGAGTTTCTGGAATTTAGGTAATGGTTCATGTATTAAGGGGGGGTGAAGTGAGGCCAAGTATGGTGACCCATACAAGGAATTTGTGCTCTGCATTTAACCCATCCAAGTGCACACACACAGTAGTGAACACACACACACCGTGAACACACACCCGGAGCAGTGGGCAGCCATTGCTGCGGCGCCCGGGGAACAGTTGGGGGATCGGTGCCTTGCTCAAGGGACTCACTTCAGCCGTGGTATTGAGGGTGGAGAGAGTGCTGTACATTCACTCCCCCCACCTACAATCCCTGCCGGACCTGAGACTCGGACCTGCAACCTTTGGGTTACAAGTCCGACTCTCTAACCATTAGGCCACGGCTGTGTGTGAATTAGTGTGAATTAGTGTGAATTAGTGTGAATTAGTGTGAATTAGTGTGAATTAGTGTGAATTAGTGCCGGGAAGAAGTGCCATGGGTGGCCAATTTGATTGGTGCTGGTTCAAGTCCAATGAGTTACACAAACAACGAGTTTTGTTTATTTCTCAAGCCTTTATTTGAGTGTAATATTGGTGGCAGTAGCTTAGGCTGACAGAATGTGTCTTAAGCTTGCCATAAAGAAATTTTAGTGTTAGTGTTTTAGTGTTAAGCTAGTGCACATTTAAAAGTATATTGTATTTTTTGTGTGTATGTGTGTGTTATATTTTATATATTGATTTGTTTTTAATTTAATTTTATTCTTGTTTTTATTATTTTGCTTTATATTTATATATTATATTTTATTTTATTGTTTATTTTATTTTATTAAATTTTTTAAGATCACATCTAAATGTGTATTTTGTTTATTTTGTTGTATTATATTTTATATTATTATTTTTTTATATATATTATTTTATTTTTCTATTTTATTATTTTGTTATTAGATTTTTGTGAAATATATAAATATATATATATATATATATATATATATATATATATATATATATATATATATATAAAATTATAATAGTTTAATATAATTTTTCATTTGGTCTCCTATTTGATTGTATTATTTTTTATTTTGTTTTATCTTTATGTTTTGTTTTATAATGTTTTTTAAATGATTTAATATTGTTTTTCATTTGATTTCCTGTTTGATTGAAGTGTATTGTATTTATTTATTTATGTTTTTATTTTGTCATTTATTTCATTTTATTCTTAATTTTGTATTATATTTATATTTATTATATTTATATTTGTTATTATTGTATTAAGTTTTTAATATTTAATGTTTATTTTGTTTATTTTTTGTATTCTATTTTATATAATTTTGTTTTTTTATTTTATTTTGTTTATTTGATTTTAAATTTTTTATATTTTATTTTTTGTTTATAATGTTTTTTATGTAATAGTTCAATATAATTTTTCATTTGGTCTCCTATTTGATTGTATTATTTTAAATTTTATTATTTTGTTTTATAATTTATGTCATTTTGTTATTTTTTTATTTTATTCTTAATTTTATTCTTTTGTTTTATCTTTATTTTTTGTTTTATAATGTTTTTTAATATAATTATTTAATATTTTTTCATCTGATTTCCTGTTTGATTGTATTGTATTGTATTTATTTATTTATTTATTTATTTATTTTTGTCATTTTATTCTTAATTTTGTATTATATTTAAGTTTTGTTTTACAATTTATTTTAACCCTTATGCGGTCTTTTGGGGGATTTCTGGACCCCGAATGGCGTTCGCTAAAATTTTAAAAAATGTTCCCTTTGTCCAAATGGTATGAGACTTTGTAAATCAGTCAACACTATCTTGATCTACAAATAAAAAATTAAATTGGAATGATAGCTTGATTTTATGTTCGTGTGGAAAAAATACTCAGGTTCGTGGTCTTTGGGCAATTTTTGTTATAAAATAATAGTTAAAAAAACAAAACAAATGTTATTTTCCTGTTTATTAATGTTTTTGCTCCTCAAGTGTGCAGTTTTTGGAGGATTAAGGATATTTTTTAAATATATATAAATTAATAAATTAATATTTTTTATAGGTTTTTATACAAAAACAGCTTTTTTTGTAAAATTCCCTTTCATAAAAAACCCACATGTCTAAATTTCATTCATGGGGATAAAATGGATAATTTCACATGGTTTAGTGTAAGATTTTTGCCCAGCTTTTGGAAAATCCAGTTTTAAACGTAAAAAAAATACTTTTACCAGTAGGTGGCTGCAGAGCTCCACTATATGCTTTTTGCTATTTGACCACCTGAAAGATATCTTTTCACAAGTTTTTTTTCAGTTGAGTTCATATCTACATATCATGAAACACACAGGACTACATTTGGAGACCATAAAAACTGCTCTCTTATAATTTGTCAAAAAAAAAAGAAAAAAAGATGTTGTTGTTGCATTCTTATGTTCATGTTGTGTACTGCTACTCAATATGTAATAGAATTGGTATGTTTCAGTACAAAAAATGCTTAACTTTGACAAAAAGCATTTTTTATTGTTATAATTGTGATTTCATAATATGTAGATATGTACTCAACTGAAAACAACTTGTGAAAAAATATCTTATTGTTGGTCAAATAGCAATTAGTTAATAGTAGTGCTCTGCAGCCATCTAGTGGTAAAAGTTATATTTTTTTACTTTTAAAACTGAATTTTCCAAAAAAATGGGCAAAAATCTTACACTAAACCATATCAAATTATCCATGTTATCCCCATGAATGAAAGTTTAAAATGTGGGTATTTTGTAAGGTGAATTTTACATAAAAAGCTGTTTTTGCATATAAAACTATTAAAAATAAATATTTATTTAATAATTTATATTTATTTAAAAAATAGCATAAATCCTACGAAAACTGCACAAATGTGGAGCAAAAACATTAATAAACAGGAAAAAAATGATTATATATTTTTTTTAAATATTATTTTGTTACAAAAATGTGATGAGTGTGATTCCAAAACGAAGACCGCATAAGGGTTAATTTATTTTGTATTATTTTGATTTTGATTTTCTGTTGTATTATTTTGTTATATTTTTTATATTTTGTTTTATATTTTATATTTTGTGTTATAATTTATTTTATTCTTATTTGATTTTATATATTTTATTTTGTTTTATATATTTTTTTATAATTTTTTTTATTTTATATTTTTTATTAGATTTTATATATTCTTTATATGTATTTAATTTTATATATTAGAATTTCTTTATTTTTTTATTTCATTTTATATTTTATCTCAATCTATTTCATTATTTTGTTTTAAAAATATATTTATAATTTATTTAGTTTTCCATATTCCACAGTTTTATTTACTAATTATTACATTATTTTTATTAATTTGTTTTACACAATTTTTCTGTACACTTTTCTCTGTCCTCCTTTGAAAACTCCCTACTGTAGCACCGATGACTGTTCCTCTGCTGAGCGCTGATTGTGCACAAGGAATGTGCATTCAAGGAATGTTTAACTCTTGATAGTGAAATTCAGAGCACATACACCACAGCTGTGACGTCTCTCCTCAGTCCTCAGTCGTAACATCTGCTGATTAGCAATCCGTATAGCTCCTGCGACATCTCGTTGTTTGTAAATGGAAATTTTGGCATTTTTATTGAGAGACACCGAGTTGTTTTGAGGACAGGAAGACTAAAATCTCACGGTGGTTTGTCCACCCCCTGCTTTCACATAACTGGCCGCTCGATCAGTTTCTCTATGAAAAAGCCTTTGTTTTCCTGTATCAAATCGCTTCACCGATGCAATTACGTTGTTCTTGAACAAATACCTACGGCATGAATCAGTGGTATTTTTAGGTACACGTCCCTGACTTTCTGCCCTTTATTACATCTCCCTTGGACTCTTTTTTTACAGTCTGTGTAATATTATGTAATGCTTTTTCCTTTGGATGCAAATTACGGCCGTTCTCGGTTTTGACGGCACCCCAGGAACGTGCGTGTGGCTTGTTTTGCTGGATGCGGCCTTCGCTCTGTCATTTAGTCGAATCAGCAGCAGTGCGGTTCAGCGTTGGCTTCGTGACCCCAGGCAGACATAAAGGCCAGGCCTGACCGGAGTTGCTCGGGTTTGGAGGGAATCGTGAAGACGTCACGCTGCATCTGGGTCAGACTTGTGCTGGAAGAGGGCGGCAACTGACAGTAAAACAGCGGAGGTCCAGTAAGAGAAACAAAAAGCAGCATGCGCTTGTGTCCCCATCGGTTTATTTTAGCTGAATGTTTTGCACCTTGTTTTGGTTTTCCTGCACGCTTATTATAACTATGTAACTATACGTGGCCCATATAACTAATGTGTAATTTTGCGAACCACAACTTGACTACCAAACGTTCCCCAGTTGTTGTAAGAGCGTTTTTTCTTAGCTATCCAATTGTCCTCCAAACGTTACAAAAGAAATGGCCTTTTTTATTTACATTTTAAAGGATAGTTTACTCAGAAATGAAAATTCTGTCATTAATTACTCAACCTCATGTTGTTCCAAACCTGTAAGACCTTCGTTTATCTTCAAAACACAAATTAAGACATTTTTTATTAAATCTAAGAGTTTTCTGACCCTGCATAGACAGCAACTGAAACGTTTTATGGTCCAGAAAGGTAGTAAGGATATTGTTAAAAGGTGTAGTTCACTTTCAGAACAAAAATGTACAGATAATCCAAAATGCAGCTTCAAATGGCTCCAAACGATCACAGCCGAGGAAAGAAGGGTCTTATAAGAAGTTCAAACTCGGGGGCACCATAGAAGTCCATTATATGGAGAGAAATCCTGAAATGTTTTCCTCAAAAAACATCATTTCCTTACGACTGAAAAAAGAAAGACATGAACATCTTGGATGACAAGGGGGTGAGTACATTATCTCCTTTAATCGTAATGTTATGAAGCTACGAGAATACTTTTTATGATGTGAAGTCCACAATACAATAGTTATTGTGATATTTAAACAGATACTGTGCCAAAGCATAATGGCCCAAAACATAACTTTAATGTTAGAATATTATAGAAATCTACACTTTTTGCTTGAAAGCCTATCATTTAATATCATCATGTGACCACGATAATATCGAGACAGTTATGCTATCACGATACCATGATAATATTGTTACATCCCTACTTTATTCGACAATTTCTTCTCTTCTGTGTCAGCCTTTTGATATCAGTATTTTCCCAAAAGTACCTTGTAAAGTGAATGAATGAATGATGCATTTGTATAGCGCTTTCATTGTGTATTTCCGTACACCCAAAGCGCTTTACAATCATATGGGGGATCTCTCCTCAACCACCACCAGTGTGCAGCACCCACTTGGATGATGCGTCGGCAGCCACAGTACAACGGCGCCGGTGCGCTCACCACACACCAGCTACAGGTGGAGAGGAGAGAGTGATATAGCCAATTGAATGGAAGGGGAATATTAGGAGGCCATGATTGACTAGGGCCAGTGGAGGGAATTTGGCCAGGACACCGGGGTTACACCCCTACTCTTTTACGAGAAGTGCCATGGGATTTTTTGTGACCACGGAGAGTCAGGACCTCGGTTTAACGTCTCATCCGAAGGACGGATTGTGACGTAAAGTGATTTATTTTCCTTTTACATTTTTATGAATTCATTAGTTATTAGCTCTTTATTAAACTCACGTTGTTTATAACAGTGATTAGAACACATTTTCTTTCTCTTCGTATTTTTATGTTAATATGCTACAAGATTATCCTATTTAAATCAATGTGAAGTCAAAAGTAATCAAAAAGTAGTCTGATTAAATTGTAATGTAATGGATTGCATTACTAATTACAATTTTTTTCACAGAATCTGGAATCATTACATTTTGTAAGTGATCAACCCAACTCTGAGCATGTTTACGTGTGGGTTTATAACATTGTGGTTGAACCACTGATTTCACATGAAATATTTTACCGATGTCCTTACTACCTTTCTGGCCTTGAACGTGTCAGTTGCATTGCTGTCTATGCAGGGTCAGAAAGCTCTCGGATTTCATCAAAAATTTCTTAATGTTCTTACGGGTTTGGAATGACATGAGGGTGATTAATTAATTACAAAAGTTTCATTTTTTGGTGAACTATGCCTTTAAGAACCTTTTTCGGGTATGCAAAGAACCTCCAAATGTTCTTTTGGTAATGTGTCAATTTTTTAAGCTTTATATCCTTCAAACATTCCTTGGAGAATGTTAAGCATGTATTTCTTAGTTATGAAAATGTCCTCCAAACATTCTCTAGAGAATGTGTCCAGTTTTTTTTTATGTTTTTAAGGAACATTTTTTCTTGGTAATGCAAATGTCCTCCAAATGAAAATGTTCTCTTGGTACACATCCAGCTGTCAATATTGTAAGATTTTTTTTTTTCTTAAATATGCAGACATCCTCTAAAAGTTCCCAACAGGAATGTTGATTACATTCACGTTCATTAATTCTAATGATAAAACAGGTCAGTCATAAATGAACATAAGTTTGTGATCTGAATTTTTGCATGACCAAAACATAACAATTTGACAAACCCAGTAATTATTTGTTAAAAGCATTAATTTTAACATCCAAAAACATTATTAGTTCACTTCCAGAATAAAATTGTCCTGATAATTTACTCACCGCCATGCCATCCAAGATGTTAATGTCTTTCTTTCTTTAGTTCAAAAAGAAATTAAGGTTAAGGATTAAGGAAAACATTCTAGGATTTTTCTCCACATAGTGGACTTTAATGGGGTTCAACAGGTTGAAGGTCCAAACTGCAGTCTCAATGCAGCTTCAAAGGGCTCTACACGGTCCCAGCTGAGAAATAAAGGTCTTATTTAGCTAAACGATTGGACATTTTCTTTAAAAAATTTTTTTTTTAATTGTTTACTTTTTAACCACAGATGCTCGTCTTGCACTAGCTGGACTTCACGCATTGCGTAATCACGTTGGTAAGATCACGCACGATGTAGACGGAAGTACTGACCCAGTGTTTACAAAGTGAGCGCGCAAAGAAAGTCAAACACCCTTTAAAAAAAAAAAAGGGGTAAAACAACGATTTTGAATAGTTTTTTGCCCTACCCTACCTTTTTAAACCAAAATACACAGACAAAGTCCACTGTATGGAGAAAAATCCTGGATTGTTTTCCTCAAAAATCTTCATTTCTGTTCAACTGAGGAAAGAAAGACTTCTTGGCTGACATGGGAATGAGTAAATTATCAGGAATTTTTTATTCTAGAAAGTGAACTAATCCTTTAATGGGACGTTTTTAGTGTAAGATTTACTACTAGACTGTTCCTCCTATTTGCTCTCATTTTCAACACCACTTTTTTATTATGTTGGATCTGTATTATTTGATGTTGCTGACAAGCTGAACAAAAAAAATGAATCACTGGAAAAAGACTTCATATAAGCCACCAGCTACGCAGATCCCACTTAACGTGGTCTAGTTTTGAATAGCCTCCATTGATCGTGGTTCTGAATGACATCGGTAAACCTCTAAGATGGCTCTCTCCTTCAATGAAATGAAAGCCCGGTATGACTCACAATGCCTTCGTAACATTCATTCTGCTGATGCTTTTTAATAGTAAATGTCCCACCCAGATAGACAATATTGCCTGTAAATTGTGATCACACAAAGAGATTTCTACCATTCAACCCAGCCTAAGTAGTGTATCTTTCAATCGAGTTAGTCATTTCGACTATTACTTCTGCCATGGTTACCATTTGCCTCCAGCTGTTTAGATGAGTCACAGAAATCCGGAACAATCTTTAATGTACTAGCCGTTCCGTTCGGTGGTTTGCTCAGTTTTATATTCTACTTCTGACTGCTTTACCAGAATGAAATGTGATCAAATGCTTTCTCCTATTCTGGCTTATTGTAACAAAGCCATTTCTTTGTTTTTCCCCTGAACATTTCTTTCAAATAAATGGGCAAAACACTGTTCAAAAGATTGGATTGTAGTTTTAATGTTACTGAAAGGAGTCTCTTATGCGTACCAAGGCTACGTTTATTTGATTAAACATACAGTAAAAACAATAATATTGTGAAATATTATTGTGATTTAAAATAATTGGTTTCTATTTTATTATAATTTAAAATGTAATTTATTCTTGTGATGCAAAGCTGAATTTTCAACATCATTACTCCAGTCTTCAGTGTCACATGATCCTTCAGAAATCATTTTAGTATGGTGATAGGCTGTTATTATATTATAAACATTATTATATTCAGTGTTGAAACCAGTTGCTGATACATTTTTTTCAGGATAATTTGATGAATAAAAAATTGAGTATTTATTTTGAAATAGAAAAATGTTTTGTTACAGTGTAAATGTTTTTGCTGTGTCTTTTGGACAATTTAATGTGTCCTTTCTGAATAAAAGTATTCATTTCAGTCAATCAATCAATCAATTAATAAATAGATTAAGTTAAAATAAAAGAAATAAAAATCTTTAATGTCCCCGAACTTTTGAACGGTAGTATAAATCAGTGCAAACTTTAAAAATTCTTTATTTATTTTAATTAAAATTATTTAAATTATGTGTTTATAAATATATTGCTTATGCTTTGCATGTTCGATCAAGATTATTATAGTCAATGTTGAAAAAAAGTTCCTGATACATTTTTTCAGGATAATTGTATAAAAGTAAAAAAAAAAAAAAAAAGGGACAATTTTGGACAATTTAATATGTCCTTCCTGAATTAAAGAAAAAAATAAAATAAATAAAAATAATAATACATAAAATAAAAATACTTTAAAAAAAGTACTGTCCCCAAACTTTTAAACAGTAGTATATATCAGTTAAAATAAATTATTTATAAAAAGTATTTATTTATTTATTTATAAATTAGTTGCTTATGCTTTGCACTTTTTATCAAGAAACATTATTATATTCAATACAGAATATAATCAAAACAGTTGCTGATACTTTTTTTTGGAATATTTTGATAAATAATAAGAAAAAAAGAGCAATTATTAAAAAAGTACTGTCCCTAAATTTTTGAATGGTAGTATATATCAGTGCAAACTTAAAAAAAAAAAAAAAATTTTAATTATACATTTTATTAATTACATTTTATTTAATGTAATAGTCGTTTTTAATATTTTTTAAATAAATGTTTTATAATCACTGTTATTTTTAATGTTGATAAAGAAACATTATTATATTTAATGATGAAAACAGTTGCTGATGCTTTTCCCCCCCCCTCAGAATAATTTTATGAATAAAAATTAAAAATCAAAAAAATCTTTAAAATAAAAAAAATCTTTTGTAACAGTGTAAAGGTTTTTGCTGTGACTTTTGATTAAAAAGTTTAATAAGAAACTTCGGTTTAACAAGTCCTTCTTGAATAAAAGTATTCAATTCTTTAAAAAATAAAATAAAATAATAAAAACCTTACTGTCATATATCAGTGTGAACTTTATAAAATGATGTGTTTATTTTAATCATTTATTTATAAATGTATTGCTTATGCTTTGCACTTCTGCTCTAATAATTTAATACCACTGCAAAATGTAATCTTTTACAGTTTTTGTACATTCGTCCATTTATAAGGTTGTCTTAATTTATTATACTATTTAAAATGTACTCTTAATTTGTTATCGGCCATAACTGATAAATTACTATTGGCTTTTTAGTACTGGCCATAATTCTGAATATAGGAATACCGTAGACAAAAGGAGCTGAACTAAATAAAATAAAAAGATTAATGTTATTTATTGTAATCACCCTATTAATCTTGCGGTGTTGGAATGTGACAGCACCCGGAGTAACTTTTTCCTCTCTTGAATATTTAATCTCGTAATCAATGTGTCTGGCTTTGCCATTACAAACACGTTTGGCCGCACTTAGCATGCTTAGTTTGTTTCTCTAATTGCATTAGCTTCGACTGTTTCCAAACAAGTGTCAGCATGATTCTCCTCTATCTCCTGGGATCGTCTGGCTCGAGTTCGCAAGCTCGGCTTTCCCAGCTAGTCATGTGAAACCCGCTGAAGTCTGCCTCTGCGGCCAGATAACTCGCACTCGCTTGGCTCTTCCTAGCAGAGTCGCCCGACAAGACCTTTACCCAGAGATGAAGGCCTGAGATAGACAAAGAGCAACTAAGGACAAAACGATACAACTCAGGGTTGGCAAACAGAAGCTGTTGACGAAAACTGGCATGTTTGCTAACCTTCTCGAAATCAGGGTTAAATCACAATTCCTCCTTATTTGATTATACGTATGATCTCTTACAAAACGAGTTCCTTCCTTCCTTTCTGCCTTCCAAAGGACGTAAAAGGTGGAACCCTGAGGTGATGAAAACTGCCGCTTTTCTCTTATGAAATCTCACGAGGATGAGCGGATTATCAGCGCCACACGTTCCTGGATGACTTCCATGCGCTCTCCCGCTCTCCGTGACACATTTGTACGTGAGCTGTGTCCTTAACTAACTCTTCGAGGAGAACATGGGAAACCCCTGCTACTGATCCATACCACGTTTCCTTTTCTTTCAACTCCCATCGCCTCTAGCGGATGGCAGAAGTGGCGTGCAAAGATCAGAGGAGATTAGAGGAACAGTGTGAGGCATCCGTCAGGTCTCGCGCCGCAGGCAACCGTCTCATGGGCTGAGGTCATGGCATAATCTCCTTAGCTTTCGTAATTCACACCATCTGCAAGCCTCCGATGTGATTATCAAATGGGCACTCCTTGTCCTGACCTGAAAATTCAGTTCGTTGAGCTCGGTTTGGCTTGGTTTTGAAGGCCAAGCCAAAGGATTTTCTTCCTTCTTGAAGGAATTCCCCCTTCTCGTCTCCACCAATATCAACTTCTTTGTCCTATATTTAGTGTCTCCTCCTAAATAACAAATCAGTTTATTGAAATACAATGTGTTTGGATGGTTTTGGAGGCTAAATCCAAGAAATTCATCCTATTTGTAGTGTTTACACCTATTTACCCAATCTGTTTATTGAAATATAATGCGTTTAGATGGTTTTGAAGGCCAAAGCAAAGGATTTTCTTTCTTTCTTGAAGGAGTTCACCCTTCTCGTCTCCACCACAGATGACATTTTTGTCCTGTTTTTAGTGTTTCCTCCTGAATAACAAATCTATTTATTGAAATACGATGTGTTTAGATGGTTTTGGAAGACCAAACTGAAGGATTTTTTTTATTCTTGAAGGAATTCCCCCTTCTCAAGTCTACCAATGACTTTTCATCCTATTTTTGGTGTTTTCACCTAGTTAACAAACCGGTTTATTGAAATATTATGCGTTTAGATGGTTTTGAAGGCCAAACCAAAGGATTTTCTTTTTGTTTTTTTGAATCAATTCACCCTTCTCAAGTCCACCAATGACCAAACTGAAGGATTTTCTTCATTCTTGAAGGATTTCCTCCTACTCAAGTCCACCAATAAAGACTTTTTCATCTTATTTTTGGTGTTTACACCTATTTAAAAAAAAAAAAAACGGTTTATTGAAATATTATGCGTTTAGATAATTTTGAAGGCCAAACCTAAAGGATTTTCTTTCTTCCTTGAAGGAATTCACTCTTCTCGTCTCCACCAATCTTCACTTTTTCGTGCTCTTTTTAGTATTTTCTCCAAAATAACAAATCAGTTTATTGAAATGCAATGTGTTTAGGTGGTTTTGGAGGCCAAATCAAAAGAACTTTGTCCTATTCTTAGTATTTACACCTATTTAACAAATCTGTTTATTGAAATACAATGATCAAATGATTTTGAAGGCCAGGCCAAAGGATTTTAGTTTTTTCTTGAAGGAATTTACTCTTTTCGTCTCCACCAATATTCACTTTTTTCGTAATATTTTTATTATTTCCTCTTGATAATATCAATTAATTGAAATACAATGTGTTTGGATAGTTACGAAGGCAAAACCGAAGGATTTTCTTACTTTTGAATTCACCCTCATAAATAATAAATCAATTTATTGAAATATAATGCATTGGGTGGTTTTGGAGACCAAACCAAAAGATTTTCTTCTTTCTTGAAGAAATTCCCAGTTTCCGTCTCCACAAATATTAAATTTTTCATCCAATTTTTAGTGTTTCTTCCTAAATAACAATTCAGTTTATTGAAAGCAATGTTTTTAGATAGTTTTAAAGGCCAAATATAAGAAATTCATCCTATTTTTGTGTTTACACCTAATTAACAGATTTCTTTATTGAAATATAATGTGTTTAGATGGTTTTTAAGGCCAAACCAAAGGATTTTCTTCTAGTCTCCACCACAATGACATTTTTGTCCTATTTTTAGTGTTTCCTCATAAATAACGAATCCATTTATTCAAATATAATGGATTCGATGATTTTGGAGGCCAAACTGAAGGATTGTCTTCATTCTTGAAGAAATTCCCCCTTCTCGTCTCCACCAATATTGACTTTTTCGCCCTATTTTTATTGTTTCCTTTTAAATAACAAATCAGTTTATTGAAATACAATGTGATTAAATGGTTTTGGAGGCCAAATCGAAGAAATTCATCCTATATTTAGTGTTTACACCTATTTAACAAACCTGTTTATTGAATATAATGCGTTTAGATGGTCTAATCCAAACCAAAGGATTTTCTTCCCTTTCTTAAGGTAAGTACCCTTTTGGTCTCTGCCACCAATGACGTTTTTGTCTTGTTTTCAGTGTTTCCTCCGAAACAACTTATCCATTTGTTGAAATACGATGTGTTTAGATGGTTTTGGAGGCCAATTCATAGAACTTTCTTCCCTCTTGAAGGAGTTCACCCTTCTCGTCTCCACCACAGATGACCTTTTTGCCCTGTTTTTAGTGTTTCCGTCTAAATAACAAATCCATTTTTTGAAATACGATTTGTTTAAATGGTTTTGGAAGGCCAAACTGAAGGATTTTCTTCCTCCTTGAAGGAATTCCCCCTTTTCAAGTCCACCAATGACCTTTTCAACCTATTTTCTGTGTTTACACCTATTTAACAAACCTGTTTATTGAAATATAATGCGTTTAGATGGTTTTGAAGGCCAAAACGAAGGTTTTCCTACCTTCTTGTCTCTGCCACTGAAATATAGAAATAGAAATAAAGTTTTTAGTTGGTTTTGAAGGCCAAACTTCACCCTTTCACCCTTCTTGGCATTTTTGCTCTGTTTTTAGTGTTACCTACTAAATATATTGAAATATAATGCGTTTAGAAACAAGGAGGATAAACCCATTGATTTTCTTCATTCTTGAAGGAATTCACCCTTCTCGTCTCCACCACTTTTTCATCCTATTTTTATTGTTTACACCTTCCCCCATATTGTCTCCACCACTGATGACATTTTTGTAGGGGACGACCAATTATCGGCACCTACATTAAGCATTTTTGTATGGTTTATCGGTATCGGTCATTTTCAAAAGTGGTTTGCCAATAAAATAATTTAAAAGCATTTAAAGAAAGTTTTTGTTGGAGCCTTTGTTATTCTAAATTTAAATTTTTACATCAAACACATATATCGGTTCAAAATATCGGTCTATTTGATCTGTAATAATCTGTATCAGCACCGGCCCTGACACTTTTTTGTCCTGTTTTCAGTGTTTTCTCCTAAATAACAAATCCATTTTATTGAAAAACAATGTGTTTAGATGGTTTAAGAGGCCAAACTGAAGCTTTTTTTGCGTTCTTGAAGGAATTCCTCCCTCTTGTCTCCACCAATATTCACTTTTTCATCCTATTTTTAGTTTTAGTTAGTTTCCTCCTAAATAACATCCAATGCGTTTAGATGGTTTTAAAGGCCAAACTGAAGACCTTTCTACCTTCTTGAAGGAATTCATCCCTCTTGTCTTCCTCACTTTTGTCTTATTTTATGTTTAGTGCTAAATAACAAATGCATTTATTGAAATAAGACACAGTTAGATGGTTTTGTAGGACAAACTAAAGCTGTTTCCTTCTAAACAACAAATCCATTTATCGAAATACGATGCGTTAGATGGTTTTGGAGGCCAAACTGAAGGATTTACTTCATCATTCTTGAAGGAAATCCCCCTTCTCGTCTCCACCACTGATGACTTTTTCGCCCTATCGTTCGTGTTTAGTCCTAAATAACAAATCCATTTATTGAAATATGACACGTTTAGATGGTTTTGTAGGCCAAACTAAAGCTTTTTTTTTCATTCTTGATGGAATTCCCCCTTCTTGTCTCCACCAATATTTTTTCATCATAGTAACGAATCAGTTTATTGAAACACAATGCCTTTAGATGGTTTTGGAGGCCAAAATGAAGGATTTTTTAACTTCTTAAATGAATTCTCCCATCTTGTCTTCACCACTGATGACGTTTTTGTGTTTCCTCCTAAATAACAAATCCATTTTTTTTTTTAATATGACATGTTTAGATGGTTTTGCTGGCCAAACTAAAGTATTTTCTTCATTCTTGAAGGAATTCCCCCTCCTCATCTCTACCAATGATGACTTTTTCACCCTATTTTTAGTTTCCTCATAAATAACAAATCAATTTATTGAAACATGATGCGTTTAGATGCAAACAAGGCAGCAGTTCTTCTGCATTAATGTTGACTTTTTCTTCAAACCTACTTTTAGAAAGATTATCAGGTACCTTCTCGTTTCAATACAGATTACCTTCAGTAGTTCTTTTATTAGTTTTTTTTTTTGTTCTTATTGTCTGGATGTTATGTGGAATAAAACCAGTGTGCACTTCATTCCTGTGAAAATCTCTTATCCTGGGTGCTTTCTCATCTTTTTTTTCCCCCGTCTTCCAGTAAACATAATGGTGCTTTACAGGAAGAAGACATTTGGGAACTCAATAGTAATCAGTATTGATTGTCCTTTGTGGCAGGGGGTTAGAGAGATGGACACCTCCTCTTACTGGGATGCATTGACTGGCCAGGCATTCGATGGCGTAAGAAATATGGATGCAACCTCAAAGGGTGTTAAGTGTTTTAAGACAGCATGAAATTAAAATAATCTTGTTTACTTCCTTAAATCCCTGTTGGTTTTTTTTTTCAGTACATGTTTTTGTAGAGAAAAGCAAATTGCATTCATAATCCTAGACATTTTTGTTTGTTTGTTTTTTAACTTTTCTTTTAATAAAGAGCCAAAAATTACCCAAAAATCTAAATTACTTCAGCCTCAAGCCATCCTAGATGTATATGACTTTCTTCTTTCAGCAAATACTATCAGAGTCATATTAAAAAATGTCCTGGCTTTTCCAAGCTTTATAATAGCAGTGAATGGCTGTTGAGATGTTCAAGGCCAATAAAGTGCATCCATTCATCATAAAAAGTGCTCCACACATCTCCAGGCCTTCTGAAGTGTATATAAGCATTTGTGTAAGAAAAATATCCATATTTAAAACTTTATAAATTTTAAATAAATTTTAGCTTTCGCTAACTGTCGTACACACGTTCACAAAAGAGTGGCGTTCCAACGGATGGTGTATATATATATATTTTTTACTTACACAAATGCATCAGTTCACTTCAGAAGGCATTTTTTACTCCCTGGAGCCATGTGGAACACTTTTTATGATAGATGGATGCAGTTTTCTGGGCTTCAAAATGTCAACACCCATTCACTGCCATTATAAAGCTTGGAACACTGCAAAAAATGCTTTTCTTACTGAGATTTTTTGTCTTGTTTCCAGGCAAATATTCTTAAATCAAGAAGGATTTTCTAGATGAGTAAAAATATTTTCTTGTTTTCAGAAAAAACAAGTCAAAATTAAGTGAGTTTTTGCTTAAAACAAGAAAAAAAAATCTGCCAATGGGGTAAGATAAAAATCTTATTTCAAACAGAAAACACAAGTATTTTTCTTACCCCATTGGCAGATTATTTTGCTTGTTACAAGCAAAAACAAACTTCATTTTGACTTGTTTTTTCTCTGATTTTTACTCATCTAGAAAATCCTTCTTGATTTAAGAATTTTTAGATATTTTGGTTGGAAACAAGACAAAAAATCTAAGTAAGAAAAGCATTTTTCGCAGTGTAAAGCTTGGAATACTGCAAAAAAAAAAAAATGCTTTTCTTACTTAGACTTTTTGTCTTGTTTCCAGCCAAAGATTCTTAAATCAAGAAGGATTTTCTAGACGAGTAAAAAATATTTTCTTGTTTTCAGAAAAAGTCAAAATTAAGTGAGTTTTTGCTTAGAACAAGAAAAATAATCTGACAATGGGGTAAGAAAAAACTATTTCAAACAGAAAACACAATTATTTTTCTTACCCCATTGGCAGATTATTTTGCTTGTTTCAAGCAAAAGCAAATTTCATTTTGACTTGTTTTTTCTGAATCCTTCTTGATTTAAGAATTTTTAGATATTTTAGCTGGAAACAAGTCAAAAAATCTAAGTAACAAAACATTTTTAATATAACTTGGACTGTATTCGTCTGAAAGTAGAAAGTCATATACCTAGTATGGTTTGAATGGGGTAATTTACACTTTTTTTGGGTAAACTATTCCTTTTTCAGTCACTGCGTTCACATTTACCGTTACACAGCACTTTTTGTGGGTTAAATCCAGCCACTTCAATGAAGCGAAAGTATTTACCTGCTACGAACCGTTGTGAATGATGTTGCATGTCATCTTTAAGGTGTTTTTAACCATTCTCTGGCATACTATCAACTTCCTAACAAGAACCACAAGTTGTTTTGTGTTTCTGAGAATTTTCGTTGCGTAATAATCGCTGTCCCATCATGTGATACCAAGATGTTTGTTCTCCGCTCTGTGGCTCAAAATGTCTCAATTTTGTATCCTCACAAGAAACACTATTCTAATATTGTCTATACGAGCCGTCACACAAATCTCAGGTCGCACAGTCAGTGAAAGTCTTCGTACTGGAGGTTTTAGTGTGAAGCTTTACTTCACACTTCTCTAGAAGAACAGGAATTGATGCGTTTCATCTAAACATAACATGAGTGTGAATAAATGTGACCGAATAGTTATTTATTCCAAATGACTTTTGTGTCAGTTGACAATCTCCCTGTCCGAGGGTATTTCTCACAGATGAATCTGAGGTTTTAACACTGACAGCATAAGTGATTCTTCACGCTCACCCACTTGTTTTTCCACCGTAACGGACGTCCCATGTCTCTTGTGTTTGTGTACTTAGGTCATGGTGAGAAGACTCTGACCGGATCGCTCAGGTTTACACAGTTTGGTCTGATGCCATCGCTCTCTCTTCCGCCTGCCATGGACGGGCACAGCTTTTCACATTCGGACGGATCTAAGCTGGATGGGTTCATCCTGGCACCTCCTATGGTAAGACAATATTTGGCTGAAATACTATTATTTGAAAATCTGGAATCTGAAAGTGCAAAAAAAATCTACATTTTGAGAAAATCGCCATTGAGGTTGTTCGCAATGCATATTACTAATCAAAAATTAAGTTCTGATACAGGGTTCGTACGGTCATGAAAAACCTGGAAAAGTCATGGAATTTTGAAATGGCAATTTCCAGGCCTGGAAAAGTTTTGGAAAATTAAATTAACCCACAAAGTTTTGGAAAAGTCATGGAAATTTGTTTGACCATCTCTGTATATTAGAATATTGCTGATCATTTTGTTTAAATTCCAGTTAACGAGCGCACGATCGGTCACGTGATCGGTCGCGTGGGGTAACGGCGACTCGCAGTTTTGTATCAAATGTAAGGCCATAAAAAGTTATAAATATTTAAAATAGTAAAAGAAAAGTCTTGATTATAATTTTAAGAGGTCTTACAGTTGGGGATGGAAAGACGATCGCGATAGGGTTGGATAAATCTTCAAAAAGGCAATGATGTCATTGAAAAAATATGTGCACCGCATGTTTCAAACTCAAAACGCGGCACGGATGTCTATATATGAATGTATCTGAAGGGAACAGACTGTCCTCAGAAACGTGTTGCATGTTCATTTCTTGTCTGACAAAACAGCGTTAATGCTGATTTGTATACAGCCGTTACTAGGGAAACT
>NC_133367.1:27279453-27290058 GCF_049309525.1 Garra rufa | reverse complement strand
GTGTGTGTGTGTGTGTGTGTATATATATATATATATATATATATATATATATATATATATATATATATATATATATATATATAAATAAATAAATATGTGACAGTTTGATATTTTGCATCATTCTGATTGCAGTGTACTTTTATAATATTTTTTTCAAAAGGTATCATTAACTTATAATTAGTTCTTTAAGCATTTCATTTGATTTTTGTTTTTAAAATATGTAACTGGTTGATATTTTGCATTCAGTTTTGCGTTTTGGAACCTCATTCTGATTGCAAAAGCTGACTGGCAACAATAAGCGTGACAAACCCAAAAGCTGGTTTCCAGTAAGAGGTGGACGCAGGTGATTCTTGGATTTGGCATAATTTTGTATTATTGCTGTTTTTGCATGAGCTCATTTCTGCATTAGCCTTTGCATTTTGAAATCTCCTTTTTGCTGTTAAAAAAGCACTAATGATTGCATCAATCTCAGGAAGTGGATGAACCACAGCAAAAGGTTTTGAAATTTGACATGATTTGTGCACTTTTTTTTTTGTAGTGCACACACAAATCTCATAGTTGCTGAATGGATTTTAAGATGAGAATGTCCTGTGTTGCATGAGTTTGCTCTGGAGGACACTTCCCTTTATTCCGGTCACCATAATTTGTCTGTTATCTGAGGGGTTTGGGTCTCTATTTTGGGCCTGAGGCAGGGCGACGCTCGTGTTTTACGGGAACAGTGTGATGCAAACTGCTGTTAAGGCACAATGAGTCTTCGCTTCCCAAACCAACGACCTGCAGCGCTGCTTGACGTGCACCACATCTTCCTTGCGTTCAGATTTCCTTCTTGAACTTTTTCTTTTTTCTTTGTTTAGTTGTCTATTCCTTCATTTGTCCTTTTTCTTAAATTGTCTGTTCTCTTTTTCTTTAGGTTTGCCATTGTCCATCCGTTTTTGTGTCTGTCCTTTTTTGTCCACTCTTTAATTTGTCTGCTCACTTGTGCATTATTTGTCTGCTCTCTTTCTTTAGGTTTACAATTGTTCGTCTGTTCTCTTGTTTGTCCATTCTTTATTTTGTCTGTTCTGTTGCTTGTTTGTCTATTACTTAATTTGTCTTTTCACACTTTAGCTTGGCCATTGTTCATCCTTTTTTTCATTTTTTTGTGTTCTTTTGTTTGTCCTTTGTCCTTTGTATACTCCTTAATTTGTCTGTTCTGTCACTTGTTTGTTTCATTTGTCTATTCTTTTATAATTTGTCTTGTCTGTCTTTGGGCTAGCCATTGTTCATCTGTTCTTTTTTGTCCATTCATTTGTCCATTAGTCTAGTTTCATTTGTCCATTCTTTCATTTTTCTGTTTTATTTGTCTTTTCTTTCATCTGTTTTGTTTGCCCATTTTTTTAATTTGTTTGTTTCGTTTGTCCACTCTTGCATTTGTCTGTTTTGTTTGTTCACTTTTTTGTCTGTTTTGCTTGTCCATTCTTTCATGTCTGTTTCATTTGTCCATTCTTTCGTTAGTCTGTTTTCTTTGTCAGTTCTTTCTTGTCTGTTTTGTTTGTTCATTCTTTCATTTGTCTGTTTTGTTTGTCTTTCATTTGTCTGTTCTGATGCTTGTTTGTCTATTCTTTTTTTAATTTATCTAAAAACTCATCTTAGATTATCCCTTCCCTTTTGTCTATTCTTTCATTTGTCTGTTTCGTTTGTCTATTCTTTCATCTGTTCTGTTTGCCCATTTTTTCATTTGTTTGTCCACGCTTGCATTTGTCTGTTTTGTTTGTCCACTTTTTTGTCTGTTTCGTTTGTCCATTCTTCAGTTTGTCTGTAGCATTTGTACATTCTTTCATTTGTCCATTCTTGCATTTGTCTCTTTTGTTTCTCCATTTATTTGTCTGTTTTGTTTGTATATTGTTTCAAAATACAGACAAACAAAAGGACAGACGAACAATGGCAAAGAAAGAGATACCAGACAAATTAAGAAATAATGGAGAAACAAATAAAAGAATAGACAAACAAAAGAACAGATAAACAAGGGCTAGCCCAAAGAGAGATGAGACAAATTAAAAAAGAATTTGTCTAAAAAATAATTTTTTACATTTGTCTGTTTCATTTGTCCATTCTTTATAAATTTGTCTGTTCTCTAATTGTTTAGGTTAGTCTTTGTTCCTATTTATTTCCCTTATTGATGCATTTATTTTGTTTGTCCTTTCTTTTTGTCCATTTATCTGTTCTTTCTTGCTTTCTGTCTTTCCATTGTTTGTATGTCAATTCTTTTGGTCGACTGTCTGCTCTTACATTAGTTTGCCTTTTTTTCTTTCTTTCTGTCTTTGCCCAATTTCTTGTAGTTCATTTCTTCCTTCATTTGTCAGTTTGTCCGTTCTTTTTCTTTCTGTATGACGTATTTTCTTTCTTTAGGCCATTTGCCTACTTTCTTACTTTTCGTTTGCCTGTTTTTTTTTCTCTCTTTCCGTTTGCCTGCTTCCTTTCGTACACCATCTTTCTTTCAGTTGTTTGCCTTATTTCTCTAAGTTGGTATTTTTCTTTTGTTTGTTTGCCATTGTACTTCCTTGTATTTTTTTCTTCCTTGTATCTTTTACTTTATTTTTATTTCCTTCTATAATTTTACCTCTCCTCTCCTTTGCCATCTTTCTTTTTATCTCTGTCCTTGATCTCTGCCTTCGTCCTGCCTAAACAAAATAAATAGGACATAAAACAAATCAGGAAGCTTGATGTGATAATCTGGCAGTGACGCTTCAGGCTCGTCTGCAGTTTTCCCGTCAGTGCTGGTTGGGAAGGTTCAATAAGTGTCATGCTGTGGTGTAACCTGACACATTGTCATAATAATGAGGCTTTATTACAGTACGGGAGTGTCAGAAGATGTTTGTGTGTGTGCTTTCACTCGTACGCGCCAGCTTTACTCATCTTACACCAGAGTGCGGCCACCAGCTTGTTTTGCAGGTGCATCTTTTTTCCTTAGATTTCATACAGGAAACATTTACGCAGGCTTACAGTAAATGATGCATTTCTGGTGGTCCCCACAGACGAGCGTTGCCACCTCATCTCTACCGGGTCTGTCTATATTTCCCCCGGCAATGATTTTTAAAGCTCTTCTACTGTGAATGACTGGCAGAGGATATATTTTGTCATTTTCATGTCATTTCCAGCTTTTGGTTGTTGAATGTTTATGCTGACAATGCATAGTGGCGCCTGCCGAAATGGAAAAAAGGCTTTAGAAAACTCTTTGCCCAGTTCACCCCAATCCAAACAGACACCTCAGCAGTCTTCAAAGCAGCCTTTGGTTTTACAGAGCGCCGCATCCAAAAACCAGACAGAACTGAAATTGTCCGTTCACAAGGCTGGGAAGTGTTGAAGTGTCACAGGGTTTCTCTTTCGCACTGCAGGTTAGCCTGCTCTGTGGACGCGGTGGGATTTAGGATAGATAGAAATGAATGCAAAGATTTTCCTCCATTTATGGAAAACCATTTAAATTCCCATTAAAGTTAAAGGATTAGTTCACTTCCAGAATTAATTTTTTTTTTGATAATTTACTCCCCATGTCATCCGAGATGTTCATGCCTTTCCTTTTTCATTCAAAAAGAAATTAAGGTTTTTAAGAAGCATTTTCTTCATATAGTGGACTTCAATGAGGATTAAGGTCTAAATTAGTTTCAGTGCAGCTTCGAAGGGCTCTACAGTCCGACCATTTCATTCGCATTTGCGACAGAGCTTTGTTGAATATAATGGAACTTTGTGAGATTGTGATGAAATAAGATGAGTGACAGCTTTTAATGATTTTGAAGGGAGTTTGTAAATGAGATATTGATTTTATACAACAGTTTAATAAACAAGAAATTAATATTAAGTGACTTACATTTAGGGATGCACCGATACCAATCGGTCGATAAAGCTTGCACGTTTTGTCAGTAAAGCCGGTTCTGTAATCAGCGGTAAATGCCATCAGGTGCGTGATTTCACGTTGAGCCGTATATAATACACACAGCCGTTGTTTACCGACGAGCTGCGCATAGCAATGTTCATTATCAGTGTGAATGTGCGCAGCTCGTCTGTAAACAACGGCTGTGTGTAGTATATACGGCTCAACGTGAAATCACGCACCTGATGGCATTTACCGCTGATTACAGAACCGGCTTTACTGACAAAACGCGCAAGTTATCGACCGATACATATCGTGCATCCCTACTTACATTGTCTGACTATAACACTATTGCCTGATTTTGCTCCTTTTCGTTGACGAAAGTAGTTTGAAACACAGTCACAGCTGATTTGCTGCGCATCTCCATTCAAACACAGCGTTGTTTTGTTTATGAATGAACGTGTTTTTAAACGAATCTAGATTCAATTTTTCATTCATAAAGACGTTCACTTGCTTTATTCCTGACTGAATCAGCCATTCAAATGAATCAAATGAATGAATGACTCAGTAATACAATCAGTGACTTGTCGCCACCTACTGGCAGATTTAGTTTCAAGTATCGTTTCAGTTATTTAAATCATTTAACATTTCTACATTCAAAATTGTATATTTAAAACAATAATCTCAACATGAATTTAATTGCACTTAGGCCACCTCTGAGCCTCATTAAACATCTGAAAATACAAAAAAAAAATCACTTTAAGGAGTCAAATATCACCTTTTAATGGGAAGGGAAATTTTTGACCAGATATTTTGTTTATTGATTTGAAGGTGCTCCTGAAATTTGACTATTCTCCTAATTTTTTTAAGTTGGGAGCACGTGCTCCTAAAAATAAAAGTATGCATAGAGCCCAGCCGAGGAATAAAGGTCTTATCTAGCAAAACTTTTTAACCACAAATGCTCATCTTGCACTAGCTCGACCTCACACATTAAGTAATCACATTGGAAAGGTCATACGTAGGGGTGGGTATCGTTTGAATTTTATCGATTTCGATTCCGATTCCGATTCCACTTATCGATTCCGATTATTTTCGATTCCCAGTTTCGATTCCGATTTAGTAAAAAAAAAAAAACAACAACAAACACAAAAGTCAAACATTAATATATTAAACATGTTTATTTTCAGTGCTAGCTTGCAACATATTATTTTATTACAGGGGTTCTCAACCTTTTTTATATCAGGTCCCCCTTCTTCTCGGGTCAGTTTTGCAAGGCCCCCCTATGCCTGACATTTCCTCTAAAGGTGTTTATTTTTTAACCTTTTTTATTAACCTAAACATTAGTTTTGCCTTTTTATTTTTCTCCTGCATGTTATAAAAAAAAAATCAAACAAACTTTAAATTAAAGCTATACTTTTGAATTTAAAAGAAAATCCTCTGCTCTAACTTTTTAACATGAATACACACATACAGATTTAAAGCACCTAAATTATTTAATTCAGACATTCTTCACAACTTCAGAGTACTCTTTCTTAAGTGACTGAATATCTACTGTTTGTATTTATTATAAAATAAACATATAAATGAAAAATACAGTAAATACATTGTAAATCTGTTTATGCTGGTGCTCATATGTGCTTAAACACCACTGACCCTTACAAGATCCACCTCTATGGGTAAGCATTCATTATAAAAAACTCACAGGACATTCATTTTGAAAACTATGCAAATATTTTGAAATTTCACGCAAAAATACTATGGATCAGAGCACCGAAAGCATGAATAGTTTGTGAATCAACAGCGGACTTATGCGTGCCTAATGTACGACTCCGATATACAAGAATGAATACATTAGGCACGCGCGAGTTCGTTACTATTACTCTGATCATCTTTGCCTTAACATTACCGGGAGGGTTTGTTTCATGCAGCCAAGAGATAAAGTAGATACCTGTCTTCCCGCGGGGGTATAAGTGACTTTTATGTGGGCTTTTGCGGGACGAAATAACATATATTCCTTCTGGAGTGGGCGGGCGCAGGACTAAAATCCGTCCCTTGCAGATCTCTAAGATGAAGTTTGCGTGCAGCGGTAGATTTGTCTTCGGTTTTTACAAAGCGTAGACACACTTTTAAACGCTTACCGTGATCCATCTTTTCGACTGATGTTTACATTACCACGTAAAGTCCTGGCAGATTGCACGCGCTGAAGGTCCTGGCAGATCACTAGATGGAAAAAATGCAACCAGGAATCGAAACGAGGAATCGAAATTTTAATATTATAACAAGTATCCGATTCTTTATCTTAAGTATCCGATTCCAGAATCGGAATCGATTTTCGATTCCCAACCCTAGTCATACGTGACATAGGCGGAAGTACCGACCCAGTGTTTAAAAAAAAAAAAAAAAAAAAAGGTAAAACAACAATGTTGGACGATTTTGAAGTTGAAAGGAGAAAATGAGAAGGACATTTTCGCCTACCCTACCTTCTTGAAGCAGTGTACACAGACAAAGAACTAACCAACATGACTTTTTTCAACAAGATTCATTAATGCATGAAGTCCCGGACACAGCTCTAGTGCATGATGAGCATTTCTCATTAAAAAGTATATAATTTATTTTATTTTATTTTTCAGAAAATGACAAAAAAAAAAAATCCCTTTTTCCCATTGATCCCTTTTGAAGTCCACTATATGGAGAAAAATGCTGGAATGTTTTCCTCAAAAAATGTCAGATATATGTAGGGCTGGGTATCGAGTTCGATACTTTTTAAGCACCGGCCGAATTGTCTCGATACTATCGAGTATCGAAAAAATCATTTTCGTTCGGTACCAAATTTCGATACCCAAGTATATAATCTTGTCAACATCAGTGAGCTAGAAAACGTGCGGTATCTTTAACGTGCCTGGATCAAATGCTGGTGATTAGCTGCGGAGAGGCTGCCTTGAAAATCAATAGTTTACGGCGGTTACGCCCACTCGCCCAGAGCTTGTCAAATGTGAGGCTGTAATGTACATTATACTTTAAAGCATAGCATAAATTTAACGCAAACGATGTTTAAGCGATCAAAAGTATTGCTACATTATGCCAATATTGACGGCAACAGCGTGCGATGCAATATTTGTAAAAAGGTTATCGCGTCCAAGACTGGCAACACGTCAAATATGAGAAAACACCAGACACATTCTGTCGGATACAATTCTGGCGCCTCAGTCTCAATATAGTCTCAGTATAGGTACAACGCGACATACATTCACATCAAACAATAACTCAGCGGCAGAGTTGCACTCACGCAGGGGCAAAATTTTCACTGGGGACACGCTTTTCAAAATCCCGTTTGTGTCCTCCCACTTTCAAAAGGTTTTGTTGAAGTAGAATGCACGCTCAGCACCGCCGAGTTTCGCGGGATCGTTGAAACGAAACCAAAAGTAAGACGCGCACACGCATTTAAAGCAATTTTAATGCCCCACGTTTAGAGAACGACTCCCCAATGCGCGCAAATTAGGCTACATAAAATATCGAAGCTGTTATTAGTATGTGGGCTAATAAGTTGTGTAGTTGTCTATTAATAGACATGCTCTGTATCATGCTTGAAGATTCGGTCTCTGTTTGCACTTTGAATTTTGTAAGAGTAGCCTTTAATTTTGATTATGGCTTATTGTCTACACGACTAAGAAAGAACTGTGTAGTTTATTTTTTGCTATTTATAATATATTTTGTCATTTATTTCGATTTTAATCTAAATGCAGTGGTTGCCTCTAATTTAAATGGCTGTACCTGTAATAGAGAAAATAAACATCTTGTTCATGTATAGGGGTGGGACGATGCAGGTAACTCACGATTCAATTCTGTGGCGATATGTGGCCCACGATATCGATAATATCACGATTCGCGATATCTACGATATTCAATATATTGGAAGAAATTTCATCAACGATATATCACGATATATGTGACTGAAAAAGAAAAAAATACCCATAATAAGGAAATCTTAAGCATTTATTAATGCCAACATTTTCAACACTGTGCAAAGAAATATGCATTTGCATAATAACTCACTGCCTCCTGGTCTTAAATGTAAACGCTGTACAGCTAGACAGATAAAAGTGCCTGAACATTAAAAAAACAACATGAACATTAACTAACATGTGTAAACCGTGATACTGAAACGTCAGTAGTAAGTTACTGTAAAGTGCTTTATGTTAACCTGGACAGTGGTCACATCAAGGCATATTCTTCTTGAGGAACACTAACGCCTGTTTCACACATACTCCGTCTGCAGTGCGTATGCAGTCCGTGTGCGATGCAGAAGCAGCACGGACTCGTTTTGCTTTCACACAGAACACGTTTTATAAACAACGTATTATTCAATGCACTTGAATGCACTTGCACACCGCTTCTGGGACATACTGCCGGACAGCAACCGCGTGCAGTGTGAACGCTCTAATCCGTTAACATGGGTGCGGAAAAAAATACTCAACGCATACGCACTGCAGACGGAGTATGTGTGAAACAGGCATAACTGATCAGCATGCTCAACTAGCGGGTGCGTCTTTGTTTGGTTTTCGTTATTTTCCGCCATTTTTCTCACTTCTCTTTTTCTGCGCTTCTTCTCTGTTGTTGTTAGATAACTTGTGTTCTTCACTGGCCGCTGCTTCTGCCACTTTACCCCTATTTACTCGAACAGCGCCCCCCGCAAACAGAATGGTAGATATTGGGTAGTGACAGTGACACTGACGACGGGTAAATTAATAATTTTGTGTTGTAATAAAATATCGATATTGGCCGTTAGTGTATCGATTATTTATTGCGACAGAGAGCACAACAATATATTGCAATATCGATTTTTTTTCCCACCCCTTCTTGTCCCTTGCTTAAGGTGTAAACTAAATATATTAAAAAGGCTTTCAGAATCAGCCCATTTGCTTGTAAAACATCGGCAATCAAAATCGACCATGAAGAATCAATATCGGTGCTACATGCTAATTTTTCTGAAGAAGAACTGTTGAGTGATTTCAGGTGATCTTAAAAGGTTAGTTCACCAAAAAATGAAAATTCTGTCATTAATAACTCACCCTAATGTTGTTCCAAACCCATAAGACCTTTGTTTATCTTCAGAACACAAATGAAGATCATTTGGATTTAATCTAAGAGCTTTCTGATCCTCCTATATTTACTGGAAATGTATTTTCAATGCCCAGAAAGGAACCAAAATAGTCAAAATAAGTCAATATTTACTGGAAATGTATTTTCAATGCCCAGAAAGGAACCAAAATAGTCAAAATAAGTCAATGTGATAAAAGTGGTTCAATCATAATTATATGAAGCTGCAAGAATACTTCTGTGTGCAAAGTAAACAAAAATAACTTTATTCAAAGATTTATCTATGGGAGGATCAGAAAGCTCTTGGATTAAATCCAAAATATCTTCATTTGTAGATAATTTATGACAGAATTTTAATTTTTGGGTGAACTAAACCTTTAAGCAGCAGTGAGCCTCACAAATACTTAAATCTGATTGAGTTAAAACTGTTTGAACTTTATTAAAAAAACATTCACTGATATATTGTGTTTACTACACTTTGTTCATTTTGTGCTTTTGTTCCTTTGTTTATTGGTCTTAGAGATTAGCCTGATGTGAAAGTGTCACAAACATCCTGAAAAAGTAATCTTGTTAAAATCCATTTCTTAAAATAAAAGTATCGAAAAAAATATCGTTCGGAACCGGTATCGGATTCAGGGTATCGGTATCGTTATCGAACATTTTGGAACGATACCCAGCCCTAGATATATGTGACCCTGGACCACAAAACCAGTCATAATGGTCAGTTTTTTAAAATTGAGATTTGTACATCATCTGAAAGCTGAATAAATAAGCTTTTCGTTGATGTGGTCATAGATTTGGCCATGATCTCGGCCATAGATTTTGATGAGATACAGCTATTTAAAAATCTGGATTCTAGGGGTGAAAAAAAATCAAAATATTGAGAAAATTGCCTTTAAAGTTGTCCAAATGAAGTTCTTAGCAATGTATATTACTAATCAAAATTTAAGTTTGGATATATTTATGGTAGGAAATGTACAAAATATATTCATGGAACATGATCTTTGCTTAATATCCTAATGATTTTTGGCAAAACAGAAAAAATTATCATTTTGACCCATACAATGTATACTTGGCTATTGCTATAAGTATACCTGTGCTACTTAAGACTGGTTTTGCGGTCCATATAACGGTAATTACAATGAATAGACAGTTTCAAGTAAAATTTGATGTTAACAACTGATATTGTTTTGATAAGCATTTAAAAACAAAGCATTTGATAAGCATTTAACAACAAAAGCAGCATTTAATCAGTCACTTGCTGTTAGATTGCACTGTTTTTGCATATGTAAATGGTTGTATTGTAAGGATATGGGTAAAAATTTTACACTACATGGTGTCACTGGTGAAGGTTTTATGTGCACAGTGCAGACTCAACTTAACCATGATAAAATTTGTTGAAAAGAAAATATATTTTACAGCCCTACAGCCTTACATAAGTATAATGAAGGATAAAAAAAACACAGAACAATGATGGATTTGATGGGGACGATTGGAAAATGACCCTCAAACCTTGAGGGTTGAAGTGTTACTGTGTTTATTTGCAGGCATTTTTACCTTGTGATCATAAAAAGGCTCAATTTAGTCTGGCAGATATCCACCGTCTCGCTCAGGAACAAAAGATGGTCTCATTCATTCGAGGTCACTGAGTTCACCTAAGG